>NC_034200.2:18483246-18695558 GCF_002021735.2 Oncorhynchus kisutch | reverse complement strand
AAAAAATGTTAGTCACAGAGTTAGTCACGTAATTTAATAGAAGTCCATCTTTGACTGTGTTTTAAATTTTATTCAGAATGTTAGAAACACCGTCCTAATATTGAGCTGCATTCCCTTTTGCCCTCAGAACAGCCTCAATTCATCGGAGCATGGACTACACTGTGTTGAAAGCGTTCCACAGGGATGCTGGCCCATGTTGACTGCAATACTTCCCACAGTTGTGTCATGTTGGCTGGACGTCCTTTGAGTGGTGGACCATTCTTGATACGCATGGAAAACTGTTGAGCATTAAAAACCCAGTAGTGTTGCAGTTCTTGACACACTCAAACCGGTGCGTCTGGCACCTACTACCACAACCCGTTCAAAGGTACTTAAATATTTAGTCTTGTTCATTCACCCTCTGAATGGCACACATACACAATCCAGGTCTCAAGGCTTAAAAATCCTTATTTAACCTGTCTCCTCCCCTCCATCTACACTGATTGAAGTGGATTTAACAGGGGACATCAATAAGGGATCATAGCTTTCACCTGGATTCACCTCAGTTGACCTTTGTATTTTACTCCACACTGATACTCCAACACACCTACAAACACTCTATCATTAACTCACACACATAATATGCACATACATTTATACTGACTCTACACACACCCACTCACATACAATCATCATATACGCTGCTGCTACTCTGTTTATCATGTATCCTGTGGCCTAGTTACCTTAACCTTATACATATCTACCTCTATCGATACAGTATCCTTACACATTGTACATATGGTTCTGGTACTGACCTTGTACATAGTATGCTTATTTACGTTGTGCTCTTGTTTTTACATCTTGAGTGTTTTTATCCTACCTTGTTATTTGTAGTATTCCATTGTTATTGATTACAGCATTGTTGGGGTTAGAGCTGGCAAGAAAGGCATTTCACTGCACTTGTGCATTGGACATTAAAACTTGAAACTTGGTCAGTCATGGAAAGAGCAGGTGTCCCTAATGTTTTATACACTCAGTGTACTGTATGTCTATCACAAGCCAAAACAATACCCGACCACATGCAGAAAACACACATCTCAGACTGCAGGAAATATGTGGTTTATTGGGAACAACATGATCCCAGCTAGCTTATTGTGAATACATACTTAGCAGTAAACAATGGTAACGCTTTTCCTTTCACCTTTTTAAGTGCCACAGGCTGAGGATTCTATTTACAATGCTACAACCATGGTGTCATGTAGGCTACAATCATTTAAACAGCATTACAGTAGGGGATCTGAGAAAACCATCACACATCTTTGAATTATGAACAGGTTAATGACTAATTATCTAAAAGGTCTGGACAAGACTACAGTACTGAAAACAATGTTTTTATATGTGTCTATGTGCATATCCATTGAGGGTTTATCACGAGTAGGGGGGGGGGGATTCACAACTAATGTTATTATAGAAAAATAATAGTGCCTGTGGTTAAGATGATATAATCTAGCAGGTAAAAAGCACAAGATGTGGAGACTGTTTTCTGCCACTACATACACTTGAGAAGGAATTCATAACTATGTTAACTATCACCATACATACATATCATTAAAGCACGGGTGACCATATATACAGTTGGGTGCCACAGTATGTACTGAAACATTATGAACAACACCAAGCAGGCTAATATTTACTGTGCCCCAAATTATATCCTATTTCCTACATGGGGCACTACTATTTACTGGAGCCCCACAGGCCCGAGTCAAAAGTAATGCACTATAAAGGGGATAGGCTGCCGTTTGGGACGCATCTTTACAACAACCCTTCCACAGAAATCCTGCAAAATCTGACTCTGACACTCTTTCAAAGGAGTGAAAGTGAATTGGCCTGTGTTTATCTCTTCATGCTACATCTTCACATCCTATGAACACAATGTTACTTACAGGTTAACTTTGGTTTACAGCTTTCTATAACGATACTGTATCTGTGTGGCAGTTTGAAGCTGTGAGTTAAGTTAAATCAGGACTATACAGTATAGCAGCGATAAGCCAAAATTAACACGTCTTACGCAGAAAGTCACTATTCAATGTTACGTTCGATACAATAGCAGCCCCAAATAGTGTATTGTTCCATTAATAAAACTAAAGATACCATTTCTCTAGACACTTGAGTGTCTCCATGATCTTAACTTGTTGTCCCATCTATGATTTAAATATCTGTGTTCTGGTACCTCTCAATAAATACAAATCAGAAGTTGGCATATGTATCATTTGTCCTATTCTGATATACAGTAGATATGGGTATACATAGTGAATATTCATTCTGGGAAAACTTCAGATTCATTTTTTTTTGCATTGATGTAAGAAGACATTAAAGAAGAATGAGATTTGTTTTTGAAAAAAGTGACAGTCTACACATGACAGTCTACACATGACAGTCTACACGGAATTTAGATGGTTCAACAACATGCTCTTTACACTTATCTACATAAACATACTGTGTGTGTGTGTGTGTGTGTGTGTGTGTGTGTGTGTGTGTGTGTGTGTGTGTGTGTGTGTGTGTGTGTGTGTGTGTGTGTGTGTGTGTGTGTGTGTGAAAGAGAGAGCAAGAGAGTACATATGGATAGTAAGGGCTATATTCAATCCAGATCTCCAGAGTTCAGCGCGAAAGCCCAACTGAAATGTAAAGGTAATGTTCTCTCGTTGGAGGAGACTGCATCCACGGTAAACATTGTATATGTCGGCTCAATCAGAAATGACCTTCACGTTTCTGTCACGCCATCTGTAGCGCTTCAGCGACACAGTTTGAATAGAACCCTAAGCTTTTCCGGAACGCTAGACAAACACATAAAACATTGTTGGAAATGATTGTTTACTCTGAAGAGATGTTGCGCTCTGTGCCAGCCGGTGCCAACCTCGCAAAGGGTGCTCAAATATCTCAGTTTACTGGGAATACAATGGACACCACTTCACTCCAACACAGTACAGAGTCCAACAGGGATTCTTCTTGCTGTGAGAGTTTGATACGGTTCGAGATACTGTGAGAGGTGCACACTGGGATTTACTATGTCTCCAACATGGTCGTCCTAAATGTGGAATCAACCATTAACGTGGCCTGTGAGGAGGGTCTCTTTGTCCCCTAAGAGCCCAGCAACAGTAGCAGCTGGAGGACACATGTTCTAGGAGAATTGGCGGTTTGGTTCAGTCCCCTTACAGCAGTGGCTTGGCTTGGGTGAGGCCATGAGTTCTGCTCAGACATACTGTACAGGCAAGAGGGGGAGAGAGAAACCAAGAGAGATAGAGAGAAAGATAAAGAGTACTACAACGAGAGGCAGTCAGAGACATCCAAAATGCTGACACAGTGAGTGAGTGACGTGAGGCCAAACTGATCCATGCCTTTCTGGGAGAGTCAGTTCTTCCTGCAGATGAGACTGAGAGTGTCTAGGTCTGGAGAGGGAGGCTCACTGTCTCTCTTATGTTTGTCCCCAAGCATTGTATGTTCCTAAAACTCCTTGTTCTCTTTCTCTGTATCCACATTGACATTCTCTCTTCTCTTGCTCCCTCTTTTTTATTTCTCACACGTTCTCTTTCTTTCTCTCTATTTACCTCTCTCTCTCTCCCTCTATCCCTCTCTCCCTCTCTCCCTCTCTGATCTCGACTAAGCCAGAAACCCAGCTAGGTGGGATAATATTTTTTCACTTTCTGTCAGTAACATCTGATTATTATTATTATCTGACCATGCTGGTCATCTATGCACATTTGAACATCTTGGCCATGTTCTGTTATAATCTCCACCTGGTACAGCCAGAAGAGGACTGGCCACCCCTCATAGCCTGGTTCCTCTCTAGGTTTCTGCCTTTCTAGGGAGTTTTTCCTAGCCACTGTGCTTCTACATCTGCATTGCTTGCTGTTTGGGGTTTTAGGCTGGGTTTCTGTAGAGCACTTTGTGACATCGGCTGATGTAAAAAGGGCTTTATAAATACATTTGATTGATTGATTTGATTGATAAAACAGGGGTTTGGGCTGCCAAAAGCTCTAACTAACCTGCTTTTCACTCCTTCAATGCCTCCCTCTATCCTCTACAATGCCTACCTCTATCCTCTCTACAATGCCTCCCTCTATCCTCTCTACCATGCCTCCCTCTATCCTCTCTACCATGCCTCCCTCTATCCTCTCTACAATGCCTCCCTCTATCCTCTCTACAATGCCTCCCTCTATCCTCTCTACCATGCCTCCCTCTATCCTCTCTACAATGCCTCCCTCTATCCTCTCTACAATGCCTCCCTCTATCCTCTCTACAATGCCTCCCTCTATCCTCTCTACCATGCCTCCCTCTATCCTCTCTACCATGCCTCCCTCTATCCTCTCTACCATGCCTCCCTCTATCCTCTCTACAATGCCTCCCTCTATCCTCTCTACAATGCCTCCCTCTATCCTCTCTACAATGCCTCCCTCTATCCTCTCTACCATGCCTCCCTCTATCCTCTCTACCATGCCTCCCTCTATCCTCTCTATCATGCCTCCCTCCAACCTCTCTACAATGCCTCCCTCTATCCTCTCTACCATGCCTCCCTCTATCCTCTCTACCATGCCTCCCTCTATCCTCTCTACCATGCCTCCCTCTATCCTCTCTACCATGCCTCCCTCTATCCTCTCTACCATGCCTCCCTCTATCCTCTCTACCATGCCTCCCTCTATCCTCTCTACAATGCCTCCCTCTATCCTCTCTACAATGCCTCCCTCTATCCTCTCTACAATGCCTCCCTCTATCCTCTCTACAATGCCTCCCTCTATCCTCTCTACAATGCCTCCCTCTATCCTCTCTACCATGCCTCCCTCTATCCTCTCTACCATGCCTCCCTCTATCCTCTCTACAATGCCTCCCTCTATCCTCTCTACAATGCCTCCCTCTATCCTCTCTACAATGCCTCCCTCTATCCTCTCTACAATGCCTCCCTCTATCCTCTCTACCATGCCTCCCTCTATCCTCTCTACCATGCCTCCCTCTATCCTCTCTACCATGCCTCCCTCTATCCTCTCTACCATGCCTCCCTCTATCCTCTCTACCATGCCTCCCTCTATCCTCTCTACCATGCCTCCCTCTATCCTCTCTACCATGCCTCCCTCTATCCTCTCTACCATGCCTCCCTCTATCCTCTCTTATTACATTTCATATGGGTCAAATGCAAAGAAAGAGGCTCCACTGCACAGTCCAACAGCTCTCTTTCAGATCTCTGCAGGGCAAGCTGCATCTGTGGCACCTAGATGGCGTTCTGATGAGACCTTGTATCTATACATGTATTTATAACGATGCTGTGTGTTCAGAGTCGAGTGATGCTCCTGGTATATTGCACTGTAGAAGCGGTGGGTGGACAGACACACCGTTCTGGTTAGTGGCGAACTCCTTCCATTATACATTCAGAGCTGCTGTTGTGTGGAGGAAGTCCTTTGAAGGTGGGTTGAAAGGGGCACACAGTTCAAAAGAGCTCCTCGCCCTAACAACCGGGGTCGGGGCCATCACCTTGGTGCAAGCGGTTGAATCATCAATGTCCTTGCACTCCTATTAGTAAATCCTTCAAGGGAGGCCTCAGGTGCAATATCTGCTTTCTTTTGCCACACCGACACATGCTACACAAATCTACACGAGCACACAAAGGTTTCATGCTACAACTAGTACTGAAGCAGGCCGAACAAAAAGGACACATGCCAACCCGCCCCTCCTCTCCTCTCTTGTCAAGCCCTCAGTTGTCTCTCCAAACATTCTGTGATTACAGTTAAACGGCACGGCTTTCATGACATGTTTTCTTCTCTGTGGGCAGTGACTGTTTCATTACATGTTTTCTTCTCTGTGGGCAGTGACTCTGTTTCATGACATGTTTTCTTCTCTGTGGGCAGTGACTGTTTCATTACATGTTTTCTTCTCTGTGGGCAGTGACTCTGTTTCATGACATGTTTTCTTCTCTGTGGGCAGTGACTGTTTCATGACATGTTTTCTTCTCTGTGGGCAGTGACTCTGTTTCATGACATGTTTTCTTCTCTGTGGGCAGTGACTCTGTTTCATGACATGTTTTCTTCTCTGTGGGCAGTGACTGTTTCATGACATGTTTTCTTCTCTGTGGGCAGTGACTGTTTCATTACATGTTTTCTTCTCTGTGGGCAGTGACTGTTTCATGACATGTTTTCTTCTCTGTGGGCAGTGACTCTGTTTCATTACATGTTTTCTTCTCTGTGGGCAGTGACTCTGTTTCATGACATGTTTTCTTCTCTGTGGGCAGTGACTGTTTCATGACATGTTTTCTTCTCTGTGGGCAGTGACTGTTTCATTACATGTTTTCTTCTCTGTGGGCAGTGACTGTTTCATTACATGTTTTCTTCTCTGTGGGCAGTGACTCTGTTTCATTACATGTTTTCTTCTCTGTGGGCAGTGACTGTTTCATGACATGTTTTCTTCTCTGTGGGCAGTGACTCTGTTTCATGACATGTTTTCTTCTCTGTGGGCAGTGACTCTGTTTCATGACATGTTTTCTTCTCTGTGGGCAGTGACTCTGTTTCATTACATGTTTTCTTCTCTGTGGGCAGTGACTGTTTCATGACATGTTTTCTTCTGTCTGGGCAGTGACTCTGTTTCCTGCTGTTGTTTGATTTGGGCCTTTGTTTTATAAAATGAGGGTTAAGAAAGAGGGAGTTTTTTCGAGAACAGGGAGAGAAAGAGAGAGAGAGAGGCTTTGAAGACATGCAGGTTGGGGATTCAGGATCGTCTCGGAGGGGGCAGGGCTGCCTTTGAAAAGAGAAAGTAGCAAGAGGGAGGGAGGACAAAAAGAGAGGGAGAGAAAAGGAGAACTCCTTCACTTCTGTGTAAGGTATGCTCCGATGGTAAGGCTTGCGGCCCCCAGTGCAGCCAGGCCGAAGACGGTCTTGATGGACGGCCACGAACAGAACACCGAGTCCCTCTGTCTGTCATAGAGCTCAACAAAAGCCTCCTAAGAGAGAGAGACAGAGAGAGAGACAGAGTTAATACAAGCTGTGTGTGTATTCTTGTGTTCAAAGCTAGCTGGGGGGTCTCCTTTGGAAGGGCCTGCATATCTCAAACCCCCTTGGATGCCATCCAACTCCAGTGTTATTACATGCAGGAAGCCAGATCCATTTCAAACCAGCTCCCCTCACACCCGTAACACCCCTCATGCTCACCCCCGGCAAAACTCTGAGGGCCCCTCATAAACACAACACACACACACAAATGAACGCACACACACACACACACACCCTAGAGTACTCATGGACACAACCCAAGACAAACACTCCACATGAAAACATACACTGCGTCCTATTGATGTCTTGATGCAAGCTACAGTATACTGTACATGGTCAGTCATTAATGGAAAACACTGCATAACAGCTGTGATGCTCCGTAGATGCTTCATGGTCCTACAACAGCCTGTTACTGGTGCAACTGCTTCTTCATAATTTCAATGAATACAGCCTGTTAAAATAAACGATCCCATATGTCCGTATCGTGTACAGTAGGATATTCACCCTGGCTTAATGTATTTATGGCCCATGTGCTGTATGAGGAAATCAATACCATTTAGAAGCCTTCAGGCCCTGATAGTGAGAACAGCTAGATGGGAAGTTAGAGTATAGAGATCCCCCTTGAAGACCCCATAAATGGTTGGTGTTGATGAACCTGTATCAAACTGGTCAACCCAAGAAGGAGTGCACCATTGGATATAGGAGGGGTCTGAGGGTTGGGGGGTGCAGTACACATGATATTGTAGTGTTTTCTTCAGAGCTGAAGGGGGGCCATGTTGTTTATGCCCCTGCCCTATATTAAGTCCCTAAACCTAGACCGGTAATACATTGTCGTTACAGCAGTAGCACTAACCCTAGACTGCTTTAACATTGATAATCATATAAACAATTCATTTGAGATACAGTGGATTATAGGTACAAAACGCACACCCATCACCTCAATAGTGGAGCACTACTGTAGCATGGCAGATAACCTGATTATGGGTGAATTCAAGTGTTAACTTCAATTCTACATTATTAGTCCCCTGAGGGCCAAATTCTTTTCAGTCTGTCTTGATTAGATCAAGGCTCCATTTACCTACACACATCATGTTATTTACTATTTGTAGAGCCAGACAAATATATGTTTGTTTCAAAATTGCCCTTGATCAAATAGAAAGATAAACTGGGTCATCTTCTATGAATAGTGTCACACTGTTAGAGAGTGTAAGAGAATATTTACAGCAAACCAAGCCTCACAGGATGACTAAAAAAGGCAGTCTATTTCAAATGGCTACGGAAGACAAAAGTATTTCCTGACTCCCTCTTCTCTCCCCCTTTCCTTTCCTGTCACATTCCTGAGGCCAGGGGCCATTGAGAGTCAGGATCAGATCAGCAGTTTCTTCACTTTAGGTGCTCTGTTATCAAAACACACAACCGTTCCTAGTCAGACACTATTCACTAAACCAACAGACATTTCTCCTGTTGTTGCCATTGTTTGTTTCTTTGTTGTTGCTGAAATTAGCACAAAATGACAAAGGAGCTAATTGAAAAGGCCCCTACCCTCATTGATCAAATCAAATCAAAGTTTATTTGTCAAGTTCTCCGAACACAACAGGTGTAGTAGACCTTACAGTGAAATGCTTACTTACAGGCTCTAACCAACAGCGCAAATTTGAGGTAAAAAAAAAGGATATTAGGTGAACAAGAGATTAGGTGAACAAGAGATTAGGTGAACAAGAGATTAGGTGAACAAGAGATTAGGTGAACAAGAGTAAAGAAATAAAAACAACAGTAAAAAAAGAGAGAAAATAACAGTAGCGAGACTATAACAGTAGCGAGGCTATAACAGTAGCGAGACTATAACAGTAGCGAGACTATAACAGTAGCGAGGCTATAACAGTAGCGAGACTATAACAGTAGCGAGACTATAACAGTAGCGAGGCTATAACAGTAGCGAGACTATAACAGTAGCGAGACTATAACAGTAGCGAGACTATAACAGTAGCGAGACTATAACAGTAGCGAGGCTATAACAGTAGCGAGACTATAACAGTAGCGAGACTATAACAGTAGCGAGGCTATAACAGTAGCGAGGCTATAACAGTAGCGAGACTATAACAGTAGCGAGGCTATAACAGTAGCGAGACTATAACAGTAGCGAGGCTATAACAGTAGCGAGACTATAACAGTAGCGAGGCTATAACAGTAGCGAGACTATAACAGTAGCGAGGCTATAACAGTAGCGAGACTATAACAGTAGCGAGGCTATAACAGTAGCGAGGCTATAACAGTAGCGAGGCTATAACAGTAGCGAGACTACAACAGTAGCGAGACTATAACAGTAGCGAGACTATAACAGTAGCGAGACTATAACAGTAGCGAGACTATAACAGTAGCGAGACTATAACAGTAGCGAGACTATAACAGTAGCGAGGCTATAACAGTAGCGAGGCTATAACAGTAGCGAGGCTATAACAGTAGCGAGGCTATAACAGTAGCGAGGCTATAACAGTAGCGAGGCTATAACAGTAGCGAGGCTATAACAGTAGCGAGGCTATAACAGTAGCGAGGCTATAACAGTAGCGAGGCTATAACAGTAGCGAGACTATAACAGTAGCGAGGCTATAACAGTAGCGAGGCTATAACAGTAGCGAGGCTATAACAGTAGCGAGGCTATAACAGTAGCGAGACTATAACAGTAGCGAGGCTATAACAGTAGCGAGGCTATAACAGTAGCGAGACTATAACAGTAGCGATACTATAACAGTAGCGAGGCTATAACAGTAGCGAGACTATAACAGTAGCGAGACTATAACAGTAGCGAGGCTATAACAGTAGCGAGGCTATAACAGTAGCGAGACTATAACAGTAGCGATACTATAACAGTAGCGAGGCTATAACAGTAGCGAGACTATAACAGTAGCGAGACTATAACAGTAGCGAGGCTATAACAGTAGCGAGGCTACATACAGGCACCGGCCAGTCGGGGTGATTGAGGTAACTCCCTCTGATTTAGCTCGTCTGGTAGGCTCATGTCACTGGGCAGCTTGTGGCTGTGCTTCCCTTGTAGTCTGTAATAGTTTGCAAGACCTGCCACATCTGACAAGCGTCGGAGTCGGTGGAGTACGATTCAATCTTAGCCCTGTATTGACGCTGTGCCTGTTTGATGGTTCGTCGAAGGGCATAGCAGGATTTTTTATAAGCTTCTGGGTTAGAGTCCCGCACCTTGAAAGTGGCAGCTCTACCCTTTAGCTCAGTGCGAATGTTGCCTGTAATCCATGATTTCTGGTTGGGGTATGTACTTACAGTTACTGTGGGGACGACATCCTCGGTGCACTTATTGATAAAGCCAGTGACTGATGTGGTGTACTCCTCAATGCCATCGGAGGAATCCCTGAACATATTCCAGGCTGTGCTAGCAAAACAGTCCTGTAGTTTAGCATCTGCTTCATCTGACCACTTTTTTATAGACCGAGTCACTGGTGCTTCCTGCTTTAATTTTTGATTGTAAGCAGGAATCAGGAGGATAGAATTGTGGTCAGATTTACCAAATGGAGGGCGAGGGAGAGCTTTGTACGTGTCTCTGTGTGTAGAGTACATGTGATCTAGAATTGTTTTCCCTCTGGTTGCACATTTAACATGTTGATAGAAATTTGGTAGAACTGATTTAAGTTTCCCTGCATTAAAGTCTCCGGCCACTAGGAGCACCACCTCTGGGTGAGTGGTTTCCTGTTTGCCTATTTCCTTATACAGATGACTCAGTGCGGTCTTAGTGCCAGCATCCGTCTGTGGTGGTAAATAAACAGACACAAAAAGTATGAAAACGCTCTTGGCAAATAGTGTGGTCTGCAGTTTATCATAAGATGCTCTACTTCAGGCGAGCAAAACCTAGAGACTTCCTATGATTTCGTGCACCAGCTGTTGATTACAAATATGCACAGACCAGCGCCCGCGAAACTGCTGCCGCTTTATACCCTTCACCCACCAACACACACACCCTTCCATCCTTCTCAGCACAGGTGTGATTTAGTGTACGGGTGCCTCAGTCGGACGTCCTACTGTGAGGACTGTAGTACAGCTCCTCTGCTAAAAACATCGGCTGCCTGTTGCCCTTCTTTTCCCACCACAGGAAAAACTGTTTGCTGCGACAACACAGACTGGTTGCCACCGGTTGCCACTACTAGCCGTTGCATGATACCTTCCTGACCATGGCATGATAGTATTATGGACAGCTAGACACACTTGCAAAAAGGAAATGTGCATCTATAGCAGCAATACATTATATAACATGTGAGGTTCCGAACAATGGATCATTCAAATGCAACAACTGACTAGACACTCCGTTTAGAAAACCCCAGAATGGTACTTTGTGTAATAACCTGAGACAGGGAGCACCAGGGGTTGATGGGTAATGGAGTTGATGGGTCAGTCAGGTGGACATCATGAGACTGTGGCGTGGTACATCATGCTCTAATTCTCTCGGTCAGCTCCCAGACACCAGTTAGTTTCTCACCATTACAGACAACATGTGACTACTGTTGAAAAACAACAACTAGAGGTCAGTCTCTCTCTCTCTCTCTCTCTCTCTCTCTCTCTCTGTCTCTCTCTGTCTCTCTCTGTCTCTCTGTCTCTGTGTGTGTGTGTGAAAGGTCAGAGGAGACAGGGAAAGGGCCTTTAGCTTACACTCAGATAGTGAAATATCATTCTCCTATCCATGCAAGAACAAAAACATGACAAGTAGTTTGCCCTTCACCAAGACCATCTGCTAGGTTAAGGAGGTGAGGGACTGGGGAATCAGTCCAATGTTACATACATACATTATCTCCAAGGTGGCATAGCAGTTCAGACGTCTTTTGTCCTCGTCTTGTCGTGTCCTGTATATATATATATTTACAACTTTTTCACATACATTTTATTTTTATTTTCCATCAACTCATCTTCAAAACACTCTCCTGCAACCCGCCTCACCAATGTATATTTATAAAAAAGTATTATTTACCTCAGATCTGTAATCCTCCAAGAAGCTAGCCAGAAACTCCAAGAAGCTAGCCTGAAACTAGCCAGAAGCTAATCCAGAAGCTAGTTCAGAAGCTAGTTGGCTCCTTTACTGGTAAGTCGTTGGTGTTCAGCTAACCACGGTTTGTGGTCATCGGCTATCCTTTGGCTCGAAAGTCTATCGCCAGTTCTGTACGGCGCAGCGCGGCTCGGAGCGGAGCATACCGGACCAATTTTTCTCTCCATGTCCCTGGATTTCGACTGCTCTCTGGACATTCATGCCCGGATCTCACAGCTAGCTAGCTGCTATCCGTGTGACTATCGGCCTTCGTCGATTCCGGAGCAAACATCAATTGTTCCGGAGCTAGCAAGCTCCGTCAATCACTCCTGAGTTCCATCAATCGCACCTGGGCTGCAGTCGCCTATCCGGACCCGTTTTGCTGCCTTCGCGGAGCCCCACCGGGCCTTCACAGCTGGACTGCCGACGTTATCTACCCGAAGGGGTTATTCGGCTGGCTCCTCCGTCGCGACGTTGCCTGAACGCCCATCTGCGGCCTGCTAACCGTTAGCTGTCTTACCGGCTGCTATCTGAATAGACAATCGGACATTTTTTTTATTTATTTTTTTTTATTTTATTTTTTTTATTATTATTATTTTTTTATTATTGTTGTTATGTTTTCTTCTTGGGCCTCTATAACTATATCTATTGTTTTTGTTTTTGTTGTTGTTGTGTGATTTGGATTGATCCCCTCTACCACACGGAACCCCACTAATCTACTGACGGAGCGCAGGAGGTGGCTAACAACAGACCTCCATCCTATGCTAGCTTGCTACCGATGCCCTGGCTAGCTGTCTAAATCACCAACCAACCTCTCCACTCACCGGACCCTTTTGATCACTCGACTAAGCATGCCTCTCCTTAATGTCAATATGTCTTGTCCATTTCTGTTCTGGTTAGTGTTTATTGGCTTATTTCACTGTAGAGCCTCTAGTCCTGCTCACTATACCTTATCCAACCTATTAGTTCCACCACCCACACATGCAATGACATCTCCTGGTTTCAACGATGTTTCTAGAGACAATATCTCGCTCTTCATCACTCAATACCTAGGTTTACCTCCACTGTATTCACATCCTACCATACATTTGTCTGTACATTATACCTTGATGCTATTTTATCGCCCCCAGAAACCTCCTTTTACTCTATGTTCCAGACGTTCTAGACGACCAATTCTCATAGCTTTTAGCCGTACCCTTATTCTACTCCTCCTATGTTCCTCTGGCGATGTAGAGGTGAATCCAGGCCCTGCAGTGCCTAGCTCCACTCCTATTCCCCAGGCGCTCTCTTTTGACGACTTCTGTAACCGTAATAGCCTTGGTTTCATGCATGTTAACATTAGAAGCCTCCTCCCTAAGTTTGTTCTATTCACTGCTTTAGCACACTCTGCCAACCCGGATGTTCTAGCTGTGTCTGAATCCTGGCTTAGGAAGACCACCAAAAACTCAGACATTTTAATTCCAAACTACAACATTTTCAGACAAGATAGAACTGCCAAAGGGGGCGGTGTTGCAATCTACTGCAAAGATAGCCTGCAGAGTTCTGTCCTACTATCCAGGTCTGTACCCAAACAATTCGAACTTCTACTTTTAAAAATCCACCTCTCTAAAAACAAGTCTCTCACCGTTGCCGCCTGCTATAGACCACCCTCTGCCCCCAGCTGTGCTCTGGACACCATATGTGAACTGATTGCCCCCCATCTATCTTCAGAGTTCGTGCTGCTAGGCGACCTAAACTGGAACATGCTTAACACCCCAGCCATCCTACAATCTAAACTTGATGCCCTCAATCTCACACAAATAATCAATGAACCTACCAGGTACCTCCCCAAAACCTTAAACACGGGCACCCTCATAGATATCATCCTAACCAACTTCCCCTCTAAATACACCTCTGCTGTCTTCAACCAAGATCTCAGCGATCACTGCCTCATTGCCTGCATCCGTAATGGGTCAGCGGTCAAACGACCTCCACTCATCACTGTAAAACGCTCCCTGAAACACTTCTGCGAGCAGGCCTTTCTAATCGACCTGGCCGGGGTATCCTGGAAGGATATTGATCTCATCCCGTCAGTAGAGGATGCCTGGATATTTTTTTTAAATGCCTTCCTAACCATCTTAAATAAACATGCCCCATTTAAGAAATTTAGAACCAGGAACAGATATAGCCCTTGGTTCTCCCCAGACCTGACTGCCCTTAACCAACACAAAAACATCCTATGGCGTTCTGCATTAGCATCGAACAGCCCCCGTGATATGCAGCTGTTCAGGGAAGCTAGAAATCATTATACACAGGCAGTTAGAAAAGCCAAGGCTAGCTTTTTCAAGCAGAAATTTGCTTCCTGCAACACTAACTCAAAAAAGTTCTGGGACACTGTAAAGTCCATGGAGAATAAGAACACCTCCTCCCAGCTGCCCACTGCACTGAAGATAGGAAACACTGTCACCACTGATAAATCCACCATAATTGAGAATTTCAATAAGCATTTTTCTACGGCTGGCCATGCTTTCCACCTGGCTACTCCTACCCCGGACAACAGCACTGCACCCCCAACAGCAACTCGCCCAAGCCTTCCCCATTTCTCCTTCTCCCAAATCCATTCAGCTGATGTTCTGAAAGAGCTGCAAAATCTGGACCCCTACAAATCAGCCGGGCTAGACAATCTGGACCCTTTCTTCCTAAAATTATCTGCCGAAATTGTTGCCACCCCTATTACTAGCCTGTTCAACCTCTCTTTCGTGTCGTCTGAGATTCCCAAAGATTGGAAAGCAGCTGCGGTCATCCCCCTCTTCAAAGGGGGGGACACTCTTGACCCAAACTGCTACAGACCTATATCTATCCTACCGTGCCTTTCTAAGGTCTTCGAAAGCCAAGTCAACAAACAGATTACCGACCATTTCGAATCTCACCATACCTTCTCTGCTATGCAATCCGGTTTCAGAGCTGGTCATGGGTGCACCTCAGCCACGCTCAAGGTCCTAAACGATATCTTAACTGCCATCGATAAGAAACATTACTGTGCAGCCGTATTCATTGATCTGGCCAAGGCTTTCGACTCTGTCAATCACCATATCCTCATCGGCAGACTCGACAGCCTTGGTTTCTCAAATGATTGCCTCGCCTGGTTCACCAACTACTTCTCTGATAGAGTTCAGTGTGTCAAATCGGAGGGTCTGCTGTCCGGACCTCTGGCAGTCTCTATGGGGGTGCCACAGGGTTCAATTCTTGGACCGACTCTCTTCTCTGTATACATCAATGAGGTCGCTCTTGCTGCTGGTGAGTCCCTGATCCACCTCTACGCAGACGACACCATTCTGTATACTTCCGGCCCTTCTTTGGACACTGTGTTAACAACCCTCCAGGCAAGCTTCAATGCCATACAACTCTCCTTCCGTGGCCTCCAATTGCTCTTAAATACAAGTAAAACTAAATGCATGCTCTTCAACCGATCGCTACCTGCACCTACCCGCCTGTCCAACATCACTACTCTGGACGGCTCTGACTTAGAATACGTGGACAACTACAAATACTTAGGTGTCTGGTTAGACTGTAAACTCTCCTTCCAGACCCATATCAAACATCTCCAATCCAAAGTTAAATCTAGAATTGGCTTCCTATTTCGCAACAAAGCATCCTTCACTCATGCTGCCAAACATACCCTTGTAAAACTGACCATCCTACCAATCCTCGACTTTGGCGATGTCATTTACAAAATAGCCTCCAATACCCTACTCAACAAATTGGATGCAGTCTATCACAGTGCAATCCGTTTTATCACCAAAGCCCCATATACTACCCACCATTGCGACCTGTACGCTCTCGTTGGCTGGCCCTCGCTTCATACTCGTCGCCAAACCCACTGGCTCCATGTCATCTACAAGACCCTGCTAGGTAAAGTCCCCCCTTATCTCAGCTCGCTGGTCACCATAGCATCTCCCACCTGTAGCACACGCTCCAGCAGGTATATCTCTCTAGTCACCCCCAAAACCAATTCTTTCTTTGGCCGCCTCTCCTTCCAGTTCTCTGCTGCCAATGACTGGAACGAACTACAAAAATCTCTGAAACTGGAAACACTTATCTCCCTCACTAGCTTTAAGCACCAACTGTCAGAGCAGCTCACAGATTACTGCACCTGTACATAGCCCACCTATAATTTAGCCCAAACAACTACCTCTTTCCCAACTGTATTTAATTTTAATTTATTTATTTATTTTGCTCCTTTGCACCCCATTATTTTTTATTTCTACTTTGCACATTCTTCCATTGCAAAACTACCATTCCAGTATTTTACTTGCTATATTGTATTTACTTTGCCATCATGGCCTTTTTTGCCTTTACCTCCCTTCTCACCTCACATTGTATATAGACTTGTTTATACTGCATTATTGACTGTATGTTTGTTTTTACTCCATGTGTAACTCTGTGTCGTTTTATCTGTCGAACTGCTTTGCTTTATCTTGGCCAGGTCGCAATTGTAAATGAGAACTTGTTCTCAACTTGCCTACCTGGTTAAATAAAGGTAAAATAAAATAAATAAAATAAACATACAGTCTTTCAGCGCTGAAGTTCACCTAGAGTGCTTTGTTGATCAACACACACGGGTGCCAAGAATCAAACAAAAATCCGGCCCAACCTTCTATCAGGCCCAGTAAATCTTTTTATGCTTTATATTTATGACAACATTCACAGTGTCACGTAACAAATCCCTTAGAGACCCACAGCAGCACTCTCTGGGAAAAAGCAGAGAAACAAAATGAGGGGAAGAGAGGATCACTGGCTGCCACAGGCATGGGCGGCAGCATGTAGCCACAGTGTCATGGTTACCCCTGTAGCATGCCACATCTCCTGATGCTACAATATAAGCTTGACGACCTGAGATTGACTTTTCCCACCAGCAGGGCTGTCTTTTCTTGACCTCTGATTTGCTTTTCTCATGATACAGAGCTTCAGCATTGTCTCTTAGAGAATGTCCCTCTAGACTGAATTTAACTCTACTCTCCCCAAGAGGGGAACAGGAAACTTCAAAATTCCACTCCAGTCCTGGGTATCCTGGGCTTCTCCTGTTCGTTATTGTGAATGGATAATTTGCCTACACTTGCCTTGTGTGTGGGAGGTAAGGGGTAGCCTTGTATGCTTGGCTGGCCTCTAGTCTCCACCCTCTCAGACAGACAGTTGATTAAAACACCACCAGGCAGCAAGGCCTTTGCCAAAACAGATAAATTATTAGGCAAGTTATCTCTGTTGTTTGGCTCACTGGCTAATTATGGCCAGCTTGGGAGTTCTCCTCTCCTCATTACGACCACAGAAAAGGAGGGATGAGAGAAGGCGGGATAAGAGGAGGAGGAGGAGGAGGAATGTGGGTTAAGGGTCAGACATTAATTAAAGTGCCTATGTATTGTGGCTTCAGAGCAGCAGCCGCTAAACCAAGCGTGTCCCAATGCTGTGGGTCTACACCACCACACCATAAACATACTGCTTAGTACACTGCAGACACACTCAGACACACTACACCTCTCAGCTCTTACAGTGTCTTCTCTATGGAGGATCTGGCTGTTTACCCCCAAAGCTAATTAATCTAAGACAAAACTCTTACTAAAAGAAGGGGGCAGAGAAGAAAAAATAGTGTAGAAAAACAGAAACCATAGCAAAGCCTATAGGGGAGAATCTCTCATTGAATATTGTGCTACACTTGTTTATTGATCAAGCAGGAAATCCTGCCTGTATCTATCTAGTTCTGTTTACCTAAACAGACGCAGCCCTATACTATCCTGTCCAATCCAGACACAATAGGTGACAAGATGGCAACCTTGAGTCTGCGGCGACAAGGTCGCTCGGCGTGTGTAGCGTCTCTGGTGTCATCCATCAACCTGCTGCCTGCTGGGAAACAGATGACTGAGGACTTTTCAGACACACACTCATTACCCAGAAAATCCCCTAGCGTCAGCTGCACAGGCCCAGGAACAAGGGACAACGTCTGAGTCCTTGGATAGCATCGATATTACACACAGAAGCGAACTGATAGCCTAGTTATATAAAGTGACAAAAAAAAGAGGTGAGCTATCTGTCGATCAGTCAGAAATCCACATTAAGTTGGGGTGGAAATAACAAAATAACTAAGACCATTTTTTTGAGATAGAGAGAATATTTAATGATAAGAAAACAACTACTGTACACTGCTACTGTAGAGATGCCTGCTGAGGACAATGACATACTGAAAAACATGTTTTGCATTATGACAATATCCTTCCAACGGGACATTAAAAACTGTAATATCTTACGTTTCACCAAGTCGTGCCTGAATGACGACATGAATAACAAAAAACTGGTGGGTTTTAAGCTTTTTCGGCAGGATAAAACAGCAGCCTCTGCTGAGACAAGGGGTGGCGGTCTATGTATATTTGTGAACAACAGCTGGTGCATAAAATCGAAGGAAGTCTCGAGATTTTGCTCACCTGAGGTGGAGTATCTCATGATAAGCTGTAGACCACACTATTTACCAAGAGATTTTTCAACTGTATTTTTCGTAGCTGTCTACATACCACCACAGACCGATGCCGGCACTAAAACCGCGCTCAATGAGCTGTATACCGCCATAAGCAAACAGGAAAATGCTCACCCAGAGGCGTCGCTCCTAGTGGCCGGGGACTTTAATGCAGGGAAACTCAAATCCGTTCTACCTAATCTCTACCAGCATGTTAAATGTGCAACCAGAGTGAAAAACACTCTAGATCACCTTTACTCCACACAAAGCTCTCCCTCGCCCTCCATTTGGCAAATCTGACCATATTTCTATCCTCCTGATTCCTGCTTACAAGCAAAAACTAAAGCAGGAAGCACAAGTGACTCGGTCAATAAGAAAGTGGTCTGATGAAGCAGATGCTAAGCTACAGGACTGTTTTTCTTTTCACACCTGGACAAAAGGAACACCTATGTGAGAATGCTATTCATTGACTACAGCTCAGCGTTCAACACCATAGTGCTCTCAAAGCTCATTACTAAGCTAAGGTCCCTGGGACTAAACACCTCCCTCTGCAACTAGATCCTGGACTTCCTGACGGGCCGCCCCCAGGTGGTAAGGGTAGGTAACAACACATCCGCCACGCTGATCCTCAACACGGGGTCCTCACAGGTGTGCGTGCTCAGTCCCCTCCTGTACTCCCTGTTCACTCATGATTGCATGGCCAGGCACGACTCCAACACCATCATTAAGTTTGGAGATGACACAAAAGTGGTAGGCCTGATCAACGACAATGACGAGACAGCCAAAAGGGAGGAGGTCAGAGACCTGGCCGTGTCGTGCCAGGACAACAACCTCTCCCTCAACGTGATCAAGACAAAGGAGATGATTGTGGACTACAAGAAAATGAGGACCGAGTATGCACCCATTCTCAAGATTGGGCAGGTTGTCCACATCACCAACAAACTAACATGGTCCAAGCACACCAAGACAGTCGTGAAGAGGGCACGACAAAACCTATTCCCCTTCAGGAGCCTGAAAATATTTGGCATGGGTCCTCAGATCCCCCAAAAGGTTCTATAGGTGCACCATCGAGAGCATCCTGACTGGTTGCATCACTGCCTGGTATGGCAACTGCTCGGCCTCCGACCGCAAGGCACTACAGAGGGTAGTGCGTACGGCCCAGTACATCACTGGGGCCAAGCTTCCTGCCATGCAGGACCTCTATACCAGACGGTGTCAGAGGAAGGCCCTAAAAATTGTCAAAGACTCCAGCCACCCTAGTCATAGACTGTTCTCTCTGCTACCACATGGCAAGCAGTACCGGCGCGTCAAGTCTAGGCCCAAAAGGCTTCTAAACAGCTTCTACTCCCAAGCCATAAGAATCCTGAGCAACTAATCAAATGGCTACTCAGACTATTTGCACCCCACACCCTATTTTACGCTGCTGCTACTCTCTGTTTATTATCTATGCATAGTCACTTTAATAACTCTACCTACATGTACATATTACCTCAATTGCCCCCACACATTGACGCTGTATATAGCCTCGCTATTTTTATTTTACTGCTGCTCTTTAATTATTTGTCACTTTTATTTATTTTCGTTTTTGGGGGGTATTTTTGGTATTTTTAAAACTGCACTGTTGGTTAAGGGCTTGTACGTAAGCATTTCACTGTAAGGTCTACGCCTGTTGTATTCGGCGCATGGGACAAATAACATTTGATTTGACGATACACAGGTAACTGCCAAAATAAAGGAAACACCAGCATTAAGTGTCTTAACAGGATGTCGGGCCAACACGGGCCAGAACAGCTTCAACACCTTGGCATAGATTCTACAAGTGTTTGGAGGGATGCAACACCATTCTTCCATAAGAAGTTCTATCATTTGGTGTTCTGTTGATGGTGGTGGAAAACGCTGTCTCAGGCTCCGCTCCAGAATATAAGTGTTCATTTGGGTTGAGATCTGGTGACTGAGACTGCCATGGCATATGGTTTACGTAATTGTCATGCTCATCAAACCATTCAGTGACCACTTGTGCCCTGTGAATGGGGGCCTTGTCATTCTATGGGGGTTTATCCATGCTAGCCACAATAATGGCCAAAGTAATGGCCTGCCCAGCATTTTGATACATGACCCTAAACATGATTGAATGTTAATTGCTTAATTAACTCAGGAACCACAGCCTTCCTTCATGAACTGGCCTCTGTAAAATGGTATAGAATCAGCTTGATCCCCTCTGTTGAAGACGCTTGGACCTTCTTTTTGATATTTTCAGTGGTATTGTGAACAAACACGCCCCCATAAAGAAAATGAGAATTAAAAACAGGTTCACCCCCTGGTTCGACCGTGATCTTGCAGAGTTACACCACCTCAAGAATTGCATTTGGCGAAAGGCTCGGCACACGCATACTCAGGCTGACTGGCACTTGTTCAGGCAAACGAGAAATATGTGCACTCAGGCTATCTGGAAGGCCAAAGTTAGTTACTTTAAGGAGCAGTTCTTTCTCTGTGGGTCTAACCCCAAGAAGTTCTGGAATACGGTTAAAGACCTGGAGAATAAACCCTCCTCCTCACAGCTGCCCATGTCCCTTAATGTTAATGATGTGGCTGTTACTGACAAGAAGCACATGGTTGATCTCTTTAATCACCACTTCATTAAGTCAGGATTCCTATTTGACTCAGCCATGACTCCTTGCCCGTCCAACATTTCCTCATCTCCCACCCATTCTAATGCGACTATACCCGAAGCTTCTTACTCTTTTCCCCCTGCCCCGATACAAAGTTTCTCCCTGCAGGCAGTCAATGAGTTCTAGGTGCTAGAGGAGATCTAGAAACTTGACCCCAAAAAACATCTGGGTCAGATGGTTTAGAGTCTTTCTTCTTTAAGGTTGCTCGCCAAGCCTATCTCTGACCTTTCAAACCTGTCTCTCCTCTCTGGGAAGGTTCCCATTGCTTGGAAGGCAGCCACGGTTTGTCCTTTATTTAAAGGGGGAGCTAAAGCTGATCCTAACTGTTATAGGCCTATTTCTATTTGCCATATTTTTCAAAAGTGTTGGAAAAACGTGTCAATAATTAACTGACTGGCTTTCTTGATGTCTATAGTATTTTCTCTGGTATGCAATCTGGTTTCCGCTCAAGTTTCCGCTCAAATAATGTGTCACTGCAACCTTAAAGGTCCTCAATGATGTCACCATTGCCCTTGATTCTAAGCAATGTTGTGCTGCTATTTTTATTGATACGGTAGACCATTCCATTCTTGTGGGCCGGTTAAGGAATATTGGTGTCCCTGAGGGGTCTTTGGCCTGGTTTGCTAACAACCTCTCTCAAAGAATGCAGTGTATAAAGTCAGAAATTCTATTGTCTCAGTCACTGCCTGTGTCACGCCCTGGCCATAGAGAGGCTTTTTATTATCTATTTTGGTTAGGCTAGGGTGTGACTAGGGTGGGCGTTCTATGTTATTCTTTCTATGTTTTTGTATTTCTTTGTTTTTGTCCGGGTATGGTTCTCAATCAGGGACAGCTGTCTGTCGTTGTCTCTGATTGAGAACCATACTTACAGTGGGGCAAAAAAGTATTTAGTCAGCCACCAATTGTGCAAGTTCTCCCACTTAAAAAGATGAGAGAGGCCTGTAATTTTCATCATAGGTACAAAATTAGAAAAAAAATCCAGAAAATCACATTGTAGGATTTTTTATGAATTTATTTGCAAATTATGGTGGAAAATAAGTATTTGGTCAATAACAAAAGTTACTCAATACTTTGTTATATACCCTTTGTTGGCAATGACAGAGGTCAAACGTTTTCTGTTAGTCTTCACAAGGTTTTCACACACTGTTGCTGGTATTTTGGCCCATTCCTCCATGCAGATCTCCTCTAGAGCAGTGATGTTTTGGGGCTGTTGCTGGGCAACACAGACTTTCAACTCCCTCTAAAGATTTTCTATGGGGTTGAGATCTGGAGACTGGCTAGGCCACTCCAGGACCTTGAAATGCTTCTTACGAAGCCACTCCTTCGTTGCCCGGGCGGTGTGTTTGGGATCATTGTCATGCTGAAAGACCCAGCCACGTTTCATCTTCAATGCCTTTGCTGATGGAAGGAGGTTTTCACTCAAAATCTCACGATACGTGGCCCCATCAATTCTTTCCTTTACACAGATCAGTCGTCCTGGTCCCTTTGCAGAAAACAGCCCCAAAGCATGATGTTTCCACCCCCATGCTTCACAGTAGGGATGGTGTTCTTTGGATGCAACTCAGCATTCTTTGTCCTCCAAACACGACGAGTTGAGTTTTTACCAAAAAGGTCTATTTTGGTTTCATCTGACCATATGACATTCTCCCAATCTTCTTCTGGATCATCCAAATGCTCTCTAGCAAACTTCAGACGGGCCTAGACATGTACTGGCTTAAGCAGGGGGACACGTCTGGCACTGCAGGATTTGAGTCCCTGGCGGCGTAGTGTGTTACTGATGGTAGGCTTGGTTTCTTTGGTCCCAGCTCTCTGCAGGTCATTCACTAGGTCCCCCCGTGTGGTTCTGGGATTTTTGCTCACCGTTCTTGTGATCATTTTGACCCCACGGGGTGAGATCTTGCATGGAGCCCCAGATCGAGGGAGATTATCAGTGCTCTTGTATGTCTTCCATTTCCTAATAATTGCTCCCACAGTTGATTTCTTTGTTGTTGTTGTTGTTTTTTGCTCCCACAGTTGTTGTTTTTTTGTTCTAGTGTTCAGTTTCTTTATTAAATCTACCATGAACACGTACCGCTCTGCACCTTGGTCCTCTTCACCTTCTTCCACCTATGACAACCATTACAGCCTGTCACCAAGGGAGTACCCCAAGGCACAATCCTAGGCTGCACGCTCTTTTCAATCAACAACATGGCTCAGGCAGTAGGAAGCTCTCTCATTAATTTATATGCAGATCTCATACTCATACTCAACTGGCACTCCCCGGATTGTGTGTTAAAAGCTCTACAACAAAGCTTTCTTCGTGTCCAACAAGCTTTCTCTACCCTTAACCTTGTTCTGAACACCTCCAAAACAAAGGTCATGTGGTTTGGTAAGAAGAATGCCTCTCTCCCCACAGGTGTGATTACTACCTCTGAGGGTTTAGAGCTTGAGGTCACCTCCTACAAGTACTTGGGAGTATGGCTAGACAGTACACTGTCTTTATATCAAAGCTTTCCACATATCAAAGCTGCAGGCTAAAGTTAAATCTAGACTTGGCTTCCTCTATTGTAATCACTCCTCTTTTACCCCAGCTACCAAACTAACCCTGATTCAGATGACCATCCTACCCATGCTAGATTACGGAGACATAATTTATAGATCAGCAGATAAGGGTGCTCTCGAGCGGCTAGATGTTCTTTAACATTCTGCCATCAGATTTGCCACCAATGCTCCTTATAGGACACATCACTGCACTCCATACTCCTCTGTAAACTGGTCCTCTCTGTATACCGTTGCAAGACCCACTGGTTGATGCTTATTTTTAAAACCCTCTTAGGCCTCACTCCCTCCTATCTGAGATATCTACTGCAGCCCTCATCCTCCACATACAACACCCGTTCTGTTAAAGGTCCCCAAAGCACACACATCCCTGGGTCGCTCCTCTTTTCAGTTTGCTGCAGCTAGCGACTGGAACGAGCTGCAACAAACACTCAAACTGGACAGTTTATCTCAATCTCCTCATTCAAAGACTCAATCATGGACACTCTTACTGACAGTTGTGGCTGCTTTACGTGATGTATTGTTGCCCTTTGTGCTGTTGTCTGTGCCCTATAATATTTGTACCATGTTTTGTGCTGCTACCATGTTGTGCTGCTACTATGTTGTGTTGCTACCATGTTGTGTTGCTACCATGCTGTGTTGTCATGTGTTGCAGCCTTGCTATGTTGTCTTAGGTCTCTCTTTATGTAGTGTTGTGTTGTCTCGCTTGTCGTGATGTGTGTTTTGTCCTATATTTATATGTTATTTATTTTAATCCCAGCCCCCGTTCCTGCAGGAAGCCTTTTGCCTTTTGGTAGGCCGTCATTGGAAATAAGAATTTGTTCTTAACTGACTTGCCTAGTTAAATAAAGGTTACATTTAAAAAATGTAAATATTTTGTTTAAACACCTGTGTTGAAGCACCTGCTTTCAATATACTTTGTATCCCTCATTTACTCAAGTGTTTTCATTATTTTGGCAGTTACCCGTACCTGCTTCCATTAATGGCATTTATCATTGCTTGTCTTACCATGATTACCTATGATAAAGCGACAATATTGTATGAATAAATCATGTCACCAACCATGCTGGGGTGTTTGGCCATATGTATGTGTTTTAGGTAGTTGATGCACTGCTGCTGGAAAAAAATCCCATGGAGCAAGTGAACTACAAACAGACTATCTGCAAAGAAAATCGTATTGGACTCGCAGTAGCGCCGTAACGCTGGCTAGCGTGTTAGCTCGATTTGGGCCTACCCCCACATCAAAGCTAGTTAGCGTTGCTAGCTAACAACTCAGAATAATGACCAAACTCACCCCTGGATGTGTCAATTGTCAACAACTGACCCAGAAAATTGCTGAATTGGAGGGTAGAGTGTCTATTCTTCATCAGATTTAAGAAGATGAACAGCTGATTGACTCTTTGCTTGAGTCAGGCAAAAATGTTATTCATGGCTTATCAACGCGGCCTTGGAGGAGCCTGCGGCTGTGAGACGTGCTTTGGTCCCGCTGGAAGAGCCTTGGCCATTAGGAGCCATGGATTACTGTATGGAAACCAAAAAACCTTGGCAGGAAAACGCCAAGGCAAAGTGATGCCTTGGAACTGGGAAACAGATACCGGGTATTGGAAGAGTCTGAGATTTCTGCCGCTGGCCACAAAGGAACAAACAACTTTGCCCGGAAGCAAGTGGACCCCTGCCATCTAAACCATTTACAACGAAACAGCTCTATAACTAGCTCCAAACAACTGTCTAGGAGGAAGGTAACTCAAGAGAGACGCAACTTTAAAAAATGTTTACCAAGCAGTAGTCCCACTGTCCTTAATTGTGGGCTCATCTAGGATCCAAAATGTTTCTATTAGGAAAGCAGAGACCATCTGTTGCCCGGGTGCCCGGATCCAGGACATTGACTGTATGATCCCGCTACTCATTAGTGAACACCCGACTGCTTAAGCTATCACAGTCCATGTAGGGTCAAATGATATTAAACTACAGGAATCTGAGCAACTTAAAAAGGACTTTAAGTCACTGATTCATAATGTACTTAAATCAGGTAAACAGTGCATTATTTCAGGTCCATTCCCGTCTCCACGCTCTACGGATAATAATTTCAGTCGTATACGCCAGCTACACATCTGGCTTAAAGGTTATTGTTGTTCAATAAGCATACAATATGTGGCCAATTTTACAGCTTTTCTACATCGACCAAATGTATTTCTCCAGGATGGATTACATCTGAATAGGTTTGGTACAAGTGTTCTCTCCTCAAACCTGGCTCTCACTATAGCCTCATACAGGGCATGTGAGAATTGACCATGTATAGCCATGGGGGTTGATACTCGGAATTGGTCGATTCCCCATCAGACTATAATCACTGCTCCCCCCATAGCTTTAAATAGCTCTACAGGTGCTGCTAACATGGATGAACCTTTCGATGGACTGTTATGTTATTGTTACACTACTATCAAGGTACCGTGTTGCCACTTCCTCGCACAGGCAGAGAGGTATTGTTAGAAGTCATCTCATCTCCATCCAACTCAGGCCTGTCAGTAGCTGCACGAGGAAGCGTTGCTCATCTAATATTACCTTGAATGCTCCATCTGATATGAGCTCTCGAAATAGTGGCCTTGGAATTATTCATTTGAATGCTAAAAGCTTGATCCAAAAGCTAGATTTCATTGAAATACTGGTCTCACAATCACATGCTGACATAATGATTATATCTGAATCCTGGCTGTGTGTCTCTGCTCCAGGCTCAGATGTTCTGTTAGCTGGGTATAATGAGAGCAGACAGAGTGGGTAGAGGTGGAGGTATTGCCATATATGTTAAATGCAACCTAGATGTCACTGTGTCCATTTCAACTTCTGTTCTGAAACAGTATGAATGTTTAGTTCTGAATGTGGTCCTTGGTCGTAATGCAATATTAACGCTAGCGGGAGTTTATCGTCCAGCCTCAGCTCTGGGATCTGCTCTATGCAAATTGTTTGAGTTAATGTCTAATTCTGCAAACTCTGAATTATTGATTATCGGAGATCTCAATCTGGACTGGCTGATGCCAGCATCGCTTAAATTAAAAGACATTTGTAACGAACTAAATCTTACTCAACTAATAACTATACCTACCCATCCTAATCCAAAAGACCCACCAAAAATCTACATTAATAGACCTTATCTTAACAAATACACCTCACAAATATATAGCTAGTGGGTTATTTGCTAATGACATCAGTGACCACTGCCCTAATTCATGTATCAGAGATACTAGGCTAAAAAACCCTGACCCCCGTATAATTCTAAAGAGAAACTATAAACACTTCTCAGAGCAAGCCTTTATCCATGACCTTTATTACTCAGAGGTTTTATCCGTAAACTGCATAATGGACCCAGTTTTAGCGTTCTCTTTCTTTTCATCAAATTGTACCTTCATGGCTGATAAGCACGCCCCGTTAAAGCGACTTAGGGTAAAAAAAAATCGAACTAATCCTTGGTTCTCCTGTGATTTGAAAATCCTTTTTCTGCAAAAGAATCAAGCATGGGCCTTGGCGAGGAAAACTGGTGAAACAGCTGATTGGCTGCTTTTTAGGCAATTGAGAAATAAATGGACCGGAGGAATAAAAAAGGCAACATCTAGGTCTTTTCTTGATGCTCTGACAGAGTCTGGTGATCCCACTAAATTCTGGAAAACTGTTAACTCACTTAAACCAGGAAACTCCTTGACATCCCTGCCGAAGAAAATTACATCAGAATCTGGGATCATCAGTGTCCGAACTGAAATGTGTGACGTTTTTAATAAGCATTTTATTTCTGCTGGTTTTCTTTTTGAAAGAAAAAATGGCCAACATGATCCTGACCGTTCTATTGTTTAAGTCCCTCGACCTTCAGCTGATGTGGAAAACAGTAAGACGTTTTTTTCATTTTCAAAAAGTCACGGAAGATGAGGTCTTATCTGCACTATCTGCTATAGATTCTAAGAAACCATTAGGCGCTGACAATCTGGATCCATATTAACTCAAGTGTGCGCCACCTATTACTGCTGGTGTAGTGACACATATCTTTAATCAAACATTTGTCGTAGGAAAGATTCCTAAATCTTAGAAAACAGCTTTTGTTTTAGCAATCCTCAAGGGAGGTGATGGTAGTGAATTGGATAATTATCAGCCCATCTCTAAGCTCTCCTGTTCTAAAATTCTAGAGTCATTGGTGAATAGGCAACTACAATCTTTTTTAACTGTTAACAATACTCTTTCTAGTAATCAATCTGGCTTCAGACCTAAACACAGTACTATTACGGCCACTGTACGTGTTGTAAATGATATTACTAATGCCCTAGATAATAGAAAGTACTGTGCCACCTTGTTCATAGAATTATCTAAAGCTTTTGACACTGTAGACCATACGATACTTTTGGGTAAGCTGTTGTCAATAGGACTGGAATTGGATGCCTGTCGTTGGTTTCATGACTATCTAAAGGATAGGAGTCAGGCTGTTAGAGTCGACGGCATCCAGTTGGAGCCATTTGTTTTGGTTAAAGGGGTCCCACAAGGTTCTATACTTGGTCCATTACTTTTCACTCTCTACATAAACAATATCGGTGATGAGATAAGAAAATGTCAAATTTACGTATATGCTGATGACACTGTCATGTACTCTATTGCTTCAACAGCTGACCAAGCATTACCACTATTGGAGACAGATTTTAAGGTATTACAAGGGTCTTTTATACAGCTGAAAGTTGTTTTAAATGCAAAGAAACACATTTTATGATTTTTAATAGGTTCAAAAAGTTGGTTGAAAATACACTTGCACTTACGAGCTTAGATGGTTCTTGAATTAATCAGGTCTCTGCATATAAATACTTAGTGATATGGTTGGATGATAAACAGTCTTTTAAAATGCATATTGACTAACTTTGTAAACGGCTAAAAATCAAGCGTGGCTTCCTCTAGGACATGTTTGTCCTCTACAAATAGAAGAGAAATTGTGCAAGCTACTTTTATGTCTGTTATAGATTATGGAGATATTATTTACATGCATACTACGGCATCAACACTTAAATCGCTGGATGCTACTTATCAATGCGCACTTAGGTTTATTACGGGTGCTAGCTACAGAACTCACCGCTGTGTTTTATATCAAAATGTTGGTTGGACTTCGCTGTCCGTGAGATGAGAACAACATGCTCTCGTGTTTGTCTATAAAGCACTTCTGAATAAACTGCCTTCTTATTTATCATCACTCATCAATATTAGAATTAGAATTCCTAAAACCAGGTCTCAAGCATGGATTACACTTGAGGCCCATGCGATTTCCACAGAGTTGGATATGGCTGCCTTTTCCTGTTACGCTCCTTGCCTATGGAATAGCCTGCAGACTAAACTTCAACTTGAGACTCTTGTCCCCCATTTTAAACATTTATTGGAGGATTTTTATTTTTGTATTGGTTGTAACTGTTTTGTGTAATGCAATTTCTTGTGCTGTTAGTAGAATAACCTGTGTGTAAATGTAATAGGTTGCTGTATTTTTTTGTGTTATCTGTGATCATTTTGTTTGTCTCGTTTAGTTTTTTAATCATTGTACCTAAACTGTATGTGTAAACATGTATACGCAGGGCCCAGCTGTAAAAGAGACCTTGGTCTCAGTCTGTGTTCCTTGTTGAAATAAAGGTTCAATTATTTTTTTTAAACTCTCTCCTGCCTCCAAAATAACCTGCAAATGGCCCTGCTGATTCTCATAAATATTCAAATATGTGTCAGCAGCATCGGTGTGTTTACAAAACAGTGAGCGCCCACGGCTCTTCTCCTTCTCTCCTGGAACATGTAACTTGATAGCCCAGTAAATCACCAGAGGCTGTCAATGACAGTTCTCATTTTGATCATCTCCATTAATAATCTTTTAACTCCATCAGCAGGCCAGGAGAAAACTATTTTCTACACTTTATGCATGTGACATATTGTTTTACGGGAGTCAGGAGGGGAATAACTCTAGGCCTAAAGCACATTCTGGATTTATGTTGTTCATTGCTCAGAAAACAAGAGTGAAATCAGATCCTATTAAGGTAGGTGGATGACAGACATAGCTGGCTCTTTCATTATCTTATCAAATCAAATGTATTTATAAAGCCCTTTTTACATCAGCAGATGTCACAAAGTGCTTATATGGAAACCCAGTCTAAAACCCCAAACAGCAAGCAATGCAGATGTAGAAGCACGGTGGCTAGGAAAAACTCCTTAGAAAGGCAGGAACCTAGGAAGAAACCTAGAGTGGAGCCAGGTTCTAAGTGGTGGCCAGTCCTCTTCTGGGTGTGCCAGGTGGAGATTATAAGAGTACATGGCCATTAAGGCCAGATCGTTCTTCAAGACGTTCAAACGTTCATAGATGACCAGCAGGGTCAAATAATAATCACAGTGGTTGTAGACTAAAGGGTGCAACAGGTCAGCACTTCAGGAGTAAAATGTCAGTTGGCTTTTCATAGCTGAGCATTCAGAGGTCAAGACAGCAGGTGAGGCAGAGACAAAGAGAGAGACACTTTCACGAGTGACGTCTCAGTACTATGATGGGGTCTAAAACTAGACTGGCGCATTTTGTATCCATTATTTGTGTTTCATTTTTCGGGTCAAGGTTTTGGTTTATCAGGAGAGGCTTTATTACTGTGCAGACTCAGGACAACAGAGTTTTGGAGAAATACGCAGATTCAAAAAATAATCCGTAATATGCTTTCTAATGATCTTTCTTTACATCGAAGAAGTTCATGAATTCATCACTGCTGAAAAGAAGGCCATCCTCTCTTGGGGAATACTGCTTTTTAGTTAGGTTTGCGACAGTATCAAAAATACATTTTGGATTGTTTTTATTATCCTCAATTAGGTTGGAAAAGTAGTCTTTAAAAGCTGGTTGGAAGTCTTACAGTTCGGTGGAGAGTCATTTCCATTCCAATTTTATGGAAGCTTGCTTCAAACCACAGGTATTTTCTGTATACCAGGGAGCAAATTTCTTGTGAGAATTTTTGTTTTGTTTTTAGAGGTTCTACTGGGGTGTTACGCAAGGTTACATTTAGATCTTTGGTTAGGTGGTTAATTGATTTTTGTACTGCAATGTCCTTGGGTAGGTGGAGGGAGTCTGGAAGGAATCTTTGGGTTGTCTGAGAATTTATAGCGTGGCTTTTGATAATTCTTGATTGGCGTCTGAGTAGATTATTTGTTGTAATTACAAACGTAATAGAATGGTGGTCCGATAGTCCAGGATTATGAGGAAAAACATTTATATCGACAATATTTATTCCACTGGAATTGTACAATTAAAAATACTAACTATATCTACAAATAACCTTTATTACCCTTGACTGAACTCCAGTATAATGTTATTATAGTGGGACCTGTATTGTTATAGAATCCATTGTATGAGACATCTTTGAGCAGTGTGACCATGTGGCCCAGGGGACTGAGTGTGGGTGGATGCAGATGGACAGTTTCTCCTCTCTGATTGGTTTGCTTCCCACCTTCTCCTGTCCAGGGTGGGTGGATTGACTTACAGGCGCTCTGCAGCACACCTTAGCCTACGCTCAGAGAGCATATAATTTACAGGTACTGTGGGAGACAAGTACAGATAAAAGAAGCAAGTCAGACCATACCTTTCTCTTATAGTCTGTCTGACCTTATAAAGATCTCTCTCAGTAGAGAGGCCAGCATCCCGATGTCACACCTTCACTGTTGACGTTGAGACTGGTGTTTTGCGGCTACTATTTAATGAAGCTGTCAGTTGAGGACTTGTGAGGCATCTGTTTCTCAAACTAGACACTCTAATGTACTTGTCCTTTTGCTCAGTTGTGCACCGGGGCCTCCCACTCCTCTTTCCATTCTGGTTAGGGCCAGTTTGTGCTGTTCTGTGAAGGGAGTAGTACACAGCATTGTACAAGATCTTCAGTTTCTTGGCAATTTTTCGCATGGAATAGCCTTCATTTCTCAGAACAAGAATAAACTGACAAGTTTCAGAAGAAAATGCTTTGTTTCTGGACATTTTGAACCTGTAATCGAACCCACAAAATGCTGATGCTCCAGGTACTCAACTAGTCTAAAGAAAGACAGTTTATTCCTTCTTTAATCAGGCCAACAGTTTTCAGCTGTGCTAACATATTGCAAAGGGTTTTTCTAATGATCAATTAGCCTTTTAAAATGATAAACTTGGATTAGCTAACACAACATGCCATTGGAACACAGGAGTGATGGTTGCTGATAATGGGCCTCTGTAGATATTCGATAAATAAATCTGCCGTTTCCAGCTACAACAGTCATTTACAACATTAACAATGTCCACACTGTATTTCTGATCAATTTGATGTTATTGGGGGAATTCCCCTTTATAATAAAGCATTGCATGCATCTATCATCTCATTTGCATAGTGGCATACAGTTGAGCAGAAGCGTTTACATTTTTTGTTGTTGCAGGGTCCGAAAAAAAAGGTGGCCTTTTTCCCCCCATACAATTCTACTTCCTCTACATGACTGGTAACATGAGCAGAATGTTTCTAATATCACACAAATAATCAAAATGATATTCTGACATTTACAAACTGAGATCCATAAAAATGACCTTGTGGTGAATGCAATCATTAGCTCAGGCCAATGAAAAGAGGCGAGACACAGATTATACAATATTAGGTGGATAAGCTACTAACAGTATAGGCTACTAAATAAACCTTCCAGTGACACTGACTCACCCAATGACAAAGATAACATGAATATCATATGTTTTCTCACTGGTGATGGCTGATGTGCTCATGCCAATATCGCTAGGCTACTATGTTTTGGTCGTTTCTACAGACAGATTAGACTAGTCTTCTCTTTTCAGTCATTTGCTTTCCAAACAACGTTTTTCCCGCGACTGTATTTAGAAAGTTGCGAAAAGCCGATTGTAGCTGTTGTTCACTGACATCCACAAGCATAGAAACATAATCCATAGAATGGACGTGCCCATCAAGTCAGAACTGGCAGCCCTTGCGAGTGTACTCTTGAGTTTACCGGACAAATTGCCAGGGTGAGAGGTTCCGAGGCCCTTCTATGGATTATATTTCTATGGCGCTTGCTGCCCAAATTGTGTCTCTCTAGTATTTGAATAATTTTATTGATTTCTGTACAAATGTATTTCAATTTATCAGAGGGTGCTGCAGCTTCTCCAGCACCCCTACTTCCTGCAGCTATGCCACTGCTAGTCTCTCTCGCTGCTATAAATAACAGCAGGCTGGACGGCCAGGTCAGGGCTGAGGGCAGTTGCTGCCCAATCTAATAAAGCTGCTCTCTCTCATCTCCCCATCTCTGGAGCTTTGGCTGTTTAAAAGGCCAGCGATGACGTGTGAGGAGGAAAGGAGAAAATGGAACAGAACAGGGTAGCTGAGTCACCATGTACTTCCCCCCGGGGGAGGGGGGAGGATGAGTGAGGTTGGGGGTGGTGGTGTGGGCATGAGTACAGGAAGACTGACACTTTTTGTGTATTTTGCTATGCCCAGCAGAGTGGATGGACTGATAGCTTGTTTTGCGATAACATCTGTTGGCTTTTACAATCAAACCATGGGAACCACCTAAAATCAGTCAACTATGGTCACTTTGCCTGGGTTAGGTGCATGAAAAGATTATGCCTGACTTCTTTTTTTATTTTTCACCGTTCACTTGGACAAGTTTCTTGCCAACTCGCTATCAGCCTAAATTCAGTTCTTAAGGAACGATAGCACAACAAGGGGGCTGGATCCCAAACGATTGACACAACACTGTGGCAACTGAGTGAGCGTGGGAGCCCCCCGAGCCATGGCCAAGCCCCAGTGTAGTTCAGATGGAGGGCCTGATACGGCCTCACAGACCGCGGGAACTAGAAGATTCCCAGGTGGCCTGTGGCTTCCGTTGTGACAAGTACGCCCTGTGGGAGAAGTTCATTTCCTGTGACAGGGGCTCCACCACACTCTCCTCATGCCAGGTCGCAATTGTAAATGAGAACATGTTCTCAACTTGCCTACCTGGTTAAATAAAGGTGAAATAAAAATAAATAAAAAATAAATGCCTTTTAAGGACTTATTCACTGATCCTGGTCCGTCCTTCAGACCACGCAGCGCACCGCCCCTGTAGGCTTCTCTTGTATGGTCATTGATGCTTATTACACAACTTATAAGCAGAGACAGTGCTAAATGTGGACACCTAAAATAAATCACTATTTCGAGGCCCCTGACTTACGGGAAACAATAAGTGTTCTCTGGCTTAATCTAACTTAGCAGGCCTGAGCGGAGTTCCCACATCCGGTTTTTAAGTGGAAAAGGAAGCTAAGTTGAATTAGCTGTATTCCTGAAAACCGGACGCATCCGGTTGTTAGCAACTCCGTTAAGGGTGCCCCTGGCTAAACCCTCAGCAGATCATTTGCTGTGAGATCACTTCCTGTGGGATGAGTGTGGGGATGACATCACTGTCTGGTTTGAGGCTGTATGGTTTCTCTACTGCAATAAGCCAGCCATGATCCATGGCCAAATCAAAGAGGCTGTAATATGTTCCTGTAACTAAGGGAGGCCTCCAGGCTAGATAAACACTCAAACTAATACCATGGAGAAAGGGTGGAGGCACAGCTGGCGTGAGCTCGAGCTAGGGTGGGCTATGATCTGCTAGAGTGTTTAGGGTTTGTAGGCCTACCTATAACCAGTTAGGCTAGCAAATAGACTACACATGCAGATCACATTCAAAGATAGCTTACGCAATTTAATACAAACAGCTTGTAATATACAGTACCAGTCAAAAGTTTGGACAGACCTTCTAATTCAAGGGTTTTTCTTTATTATTTACTATTTGTAGAATAATAGTGAAGACATCACAACTATGAAATAACACATATGGAATCACGCAGTAACCAAAAAAGTGTTAAACATATCCAAATATAATTTATATTGGAGATTCTTCAAAGTAGCCACCCTTTGCTTTGCACACCCTTTGCATTCTCTTAACCAGAGTCATGAGGTAATCACCTGGAATGCATTTCAATTAACTGGTGTGCCTTGTTAACTTAATTTGTGGAATTTATTTTAGTTTGAACCAATCAGTTGTGCTGTAACAAGGTAGGGATAGTATACAAAAGACAGCCTTATTTGGTAAAAGACCAAGTCCATATTATTAACAGCTCAAATAAGCAAAGATAAATGACTGTCCGTCATTACTTTAAGACATGAAGGTCAGTCAATATGGAAAATGTCAAGAACTTTGAACGTTTCTTCAAGTGCAGTCACGAAAACCATCAAGTGCTAAAATGAAACTTGTTCTCATGAGGACTGCCACAAGAATGGAAGACCCAGAGTTACTTCTGCTGCAGAGGATAAATTCATTAGGGTTACCAGTCTAAGAAATTGCAGGCCAAATAAATGCTTCACAGAGTTCAAGTAACTGACACATCTCAACAGAGGATACTGTGTGAATCAGGCCTTCATGGTCAAATTGCTGCAAAGAAACCACTACTAAAGGACACCAATAATAAGAAGGGACTTGCTTGGGCAGAGAAACACGAGGAATGGACTTTAGAACGGTGGAAATCTGTCCTTTGGTCTGAAAAGTCCTTTGGTTCCAACCGCTGTGTCTTTGTGAGATGCAGAGTAGGTGAATGGATGATCTCCGCATGTGTGGTTCCCACCGTGACACATGGAGGAGATGGTGTGGGGGTGCTTTGCTGGTGAAACTGTTTGTGATTTATTTATAATTCAAGGCACACTTAACCAACATGGCTACAACAGCATTCTGCAGCGATACGCCATGCCATCTGGTTTGCGCTTAGTGGGACTATCATTTGTTTTTCAACAGGACAATGACCCAACACTAGGAGAATGATGGAGTGCTGCATCAGATGACCTGGCTTCCACAATCACCTGACCTCAACCAAATTGAGATGGTTTGGGATGAGTTGGACCGCAGAGTGAAGGAAAAGCAGCCAACATGTGCTCAGCATATTTGGGAACTCCTTTAAGACTATTGGAAAAGCATTCCAGGTGAAGCTGGTTGAGAGAATGCCAAGACTGTGCAAAGCTTTCATCAAGGCAAAGGGTGGCTACTTTGAAGAATCAAAATTTGTTTAGCACTTTTTTGGTTACTACATGATTCCTTATGTGTTATTTCATAGTTTTAATGTCTTCACTATTATTCTACAATGTAGAAAATAGTCAAAATAAAGAAAAACCCTGGAATGAGTAGGTGTGTCCAAACTTTTGACTGGTACTGTATGTTTTTTATACACACTCAAAAAGGTAGTGCGGTGTTTGCTTACCAGACTAAATGAAATCAAAAGTGAGTTACTTATACGCCCTCCGTTTATGAGGTTTGGTAAGTAGCCCACATAATCATCATCCAACAGAGACTTCTAAGTCAGTGTAGGAGAAAGTATTAGCTAGAACATCAAAGATAGACAGCCGCTGTATCACTGAGTGTCTCCTTTCATTACAGCGATGTCTTGTAATGCAGAGCAAGCCTGTAATGAGCTCTCGTCAGTTTTGGCAACAAGATAGCAGAGGGAGTAGTTTACCTGATGTGACTGGTGTACATGAGGCTGTGGTTTCAGGTTCACCTTTTGGGATCTGTAAATGAGAGAGGCCACCGTCTAGGATGAGGTTCTAGGATCTCAGATGACCCGTTATTGTCAGGTAAAACAATAATCATCATGAAGTAGGCTCTCCCTCTGGAACTGCTTTGAAGTGGTGAGGAGACGAGCTAAGATTCACTAGGCCTGGGTCTGAAATGGCACCCTATTCCTTATATAGTGCGGGCCCTGGTCAAAAGTAGTGCACTAGGAATAAGGGAAGGGAATTACGGAAAGCTGAGGGTCTGCCCACAGAAGTTGGCGATTTACCGCAGACTGGAATTCTGGAATGCGTAACAAAGCTGTCTCTCCTTCTCGGAACATGAGGTCATAGTCAAACGGGGGGATGGGGGAGTAAGAATGTGTTTCACATAAAACAATCTTCAGACTGAGTTTCAACCTCCCAGTGTTTGCTATGCCCTTTGGCCCTCTTTCTATGCTATCTGGAAGGACATAAGCTTGTGTTTGCTCTGCCCTTCGGCCCTCTTTCTATGCTATCTGGAAGGACATAAACTTGTGTTTGCTATGCCTTTCGGCCCACTTTCTATGCTATCTGGAAGGACATAAGCTTGTGTTTGCTATGCCCTTCGGCCCTCTTTCTATGCTATCTGGAAGGACATAAGCTTGTGTTTGCTATGCCCTTCGGCCCTCTTTCTATGCTATCTGGAAGGACATAAACTTGTGTTTGCTATGCCTTTCGGCCCGCTTTCTATGCTATCTGGAAGGACATAAGCTTGTGTTTGCTATGCCCTTCGGCCCTCTTTCTATGCTATCTGGAAGGACATAAGCTTGTGTTTGCTATGCCCTTCGGCCCTCTTTCTATGCTATCTGGAAGGACATAAACTTGACCAAAGCAATACTTATTCAGTCGTCCAATATTGACAGAAACTCTGTTAACATCAGTGCAAACGACGTCCATAATGCCAAAGTAAACAAATTCTATGTTCCCTGCTAAAACAAAATACCTCCCCCCCTTCGCCTTCCACCTGGGAAACAAGGGATAAGTTCACCAACCCCTCTCTCTCTCTCTACCCTTCTCACTCTGTCTTCAGCAACCAGCTGATTTTAATCCCAGGCCAAGGGAAAGGAATGAGAAAAATGCATTGATGTGAGGAGACAAACAACTCCACTGTGTGTCTGAGCTGAGGGGGCTGATATGATAACTATTCACCCTTTAGATAAGCAAGTCTTGCTGCCTTCCTCCCTCAGATGAGTTAGCTAGCTAGCTTGCTGCCCATGAAGAACATCGCTTGGCTAACCACTACAGCAGAATTACACAATAAAACATGATAGGCCTTAGTTAAAGGCGGGCCAACACTCGTCGATAGTCTGGTTTGATGTATCAAGAGAATAAAAAGCAGCAAGGACAGAAAGATACAAGACACCGAGTACATATTTGACTCGCATTTCTTGAGCCCTGGTGCAACTTTCTTCTGCTGCAACCAAAAACCTGAACAGTCTTCTCCCTAAAAACCTGAATAGTCTTCTCCCTAAAAACCTGAATAGTCTTCTCCCTTTGGTTAGCAATTTCTCAATTTCTTTAAAGGAGCCTATCGGGACAGTGACCTTCAATGTCTATGTGAAGAGAGTCATAACGGAAACAGGCCCAGCCCGTCTGATGAATGACAATAAATGGTCTATTGTGACCTTATAAGTCTAGTGTGAAGGAGTGTGGAGAGCTAGCTAACAGGGTGGGTGTCACTTTCACAATCGAGTGAGGTTCGAAGCATTTTCTCAACAGCTCCCTGCTCCCTGTTAGACAAGTAAGAATCCTTGGGACATGCCAATGGATTGGCAACAAACTGCCTATTGGCTGTCTATTTAGAGGCCAAATAAAGAGCGCTAAAACTGAAAACATCTCAACTAAAATGTTTGCTTTTCTCAGACCAAGTGTTCATTCAAATTGCTTGACAAATTTGGAAAACTGAAATTGAGATTGCTTTGGGACCACAATCAATTTTCTGATTATATGTCATCATGTGTTAACATAATTATTGCCAGTTTGTTATCAGCAGAAGAAACCGAGAGGAAACAGATGACTCTTGTCAGATGACTTTTGACACTGAAAAACAAGTTGGGCATACAGTACATTACACAACCCACTAGGCACACACTGGTTAAATGAATACCATTGTATTGACAATGAATTTACGTCTGTGCTCAGTGAGAAGTGTGTTCCAATTCTCTGTTTGGCATCAGTTAACCATATCCTGCCACCATTTACCCTGAACCTATATGCCGTCCCTTTCTGGCTGTGCCAAGCCTTTACCCTGGTATTAAGCCATCCATCTCTCACTGGCCATGACACCCATTGCCCTGGCATAGCACAAGATGTCTCTTTCTGGTCCCGCAGCTTGTGTGTCTGGATGCTGGCAGCCCTCTGCCAAGCCCTCCCTAGGCCAGAGGACCCCAGTGCCTGTGTGATGTTGTGGAGGATGGAGCTCCTGTTTAGCCTGTGGTCCTGTAATCCTGTAATTAAGCCACTATGAACGTCAGGATGGATGGATAGATAGAGGGATGATAGAAAAAGCCAAATGAGTAGCCAACTGATGCCGTGTGTTTTCTCTAGTCAGAATATAAATCAAAAGATGTGTCGTGAGTTTCTTGAGTGTTCTGTACATGTGACCTAACGCAAGGCCCTCTGGAAAGTCAACAACATTTAAAAGAGAAAGGATATTGGTTGTTTTTTTTCATTACATTGGTTGTTTTTCCTTTGAAACACTGCTGCTCACCACTAAGTGTCATAAAATAGCTGAGAATACAAATTAAACCCTGTTATGGGTCTTATTACTGACTTAATGAACTTGTGTTGGTAATATTCATGGCCGTAAACCCTGTCTAGACATGTCTATGGGCTGTTCGTATTCTTCTTGTTTGGTCCTAACAAGCAAACAGGAGCACTTCATAACTGGATCAAGACATAACAGGGCTGTATGAAGTTTCTCTGTGTTTTAAGCCGCATGCTGAACAGACCAGCGTAACATAGAGGGGACAGCTAGTGCTGCCGTCATCATAATACTGCAGTGGCAGAGTCTATCCCCTCCACTCCTCCACCCTTCTCTTGACAATGGCAAGATTCCTAGATTAAATATGCACTATGCAGACATCGCTCTGCCATTTCCTGGTTGCTAAAATTCAAATAGTTCGACGATTTTCAGTTTAAGTGGCAAAGCAAGCAAGTATAGTGTAGAAACTTATTGCACAATTTAAACCACTGTCAAATATATTTTCTATAAGCAAAAACATTGTATTTTCAGTTGTTTGAAGCTGGTGTACAAAACCCGAAATTAAAAGACGCAAAAACAAAACTTAAGAATGGAAAGCATAGAAATAGTGTGCATACAACAGATCTACAGCTTCTAAGACTTGCTTTTAATTAGAATGATGACATATCTATAACTGACATTTCTATGTGGATTTGGTTGGGTTGCCCAAAAAGTTACATATTGCAAATTTAACATAATGTAGACCCTTCAGAATAGCATAGTGGAGAGATTCACATCAGTTGCTCTAAATGCAGTAGACATCTTCTAAGAGCCTGAGGGTACCAACAAAAGGAATGTTCTCTTCTTCAATCTGATAGGATCTACTTGTACTGTGGGTGAGCAAAGACATGCACGAGAAGTTTACGTGAGTGGAGTTTACCTGATCTCTGTGCTATAACTTGGCGTACTGTACCTGTACCGTACGTAGGAATGTTGCCCCAGCGAGCTTTCATCTCTTTGACATCACACGCACATCACTTTCCCCACACTTCAAAACCAATCAGCTGCCATCAAAGGTTACTGCCAGAGGGGGGAGGGGGGCAAGCCCGCCAGAAATCACAAGCTGCTACTGTCATCATGCCAAAGCTGCCAGCTTAAAAGTGCTAAAATGCTCATCTACTCGTCCCAAGGTCTTTCTCATAAAAGCATTGACATTCTTTCCTCTGTATTTTTTTCAGTCCGAAGGAGAAAAAGGGATCGTACTAGCCTCCATTTAAACATTCCTGTGTAACACAACTTGAAGGTGAATGTTTTGCAAGGTTAGATGCATCCTCCTTAATGACATCAAGGTTAGATGCATCCTCCTTAGTGACATCAAGGTTAGATGCATCCTCCTTAGTGACACCAAGGTTAGATGCAGCCTTCTTAATGACATCAAGGTTAGATGCATCCTCCTTAATGACACCAAGGTTAGATGCATCCTCCTTAGTGACACCAAGGTTAGATGCATCCTCCTCAATGACACCAAGGTTAGATGCATTCTCCTTAGTGACACCAAGGTTAGATGCATCCTCCTTAATGACACCAAGGTTAGATGCATCCTCCTTAGTGACACCAAGGTTAGATGCATCCTCCTCAATGACACCAAGGTTAGATGCATCCTCCTTAATGACACCAAGGTTAGATGCATTCTCCTTAGTGACACCAAGGTTAGATGCATCCTCCTTAATGACACCAAGGTTAGATGCATCCTTCTTAGTGACACCAAGGTTAGATGCATCCTTCTTAATGACATCAAGGTTAGATGCATCCTCCTTAGTGACACCAAGGTTAGATGCATCCTCCTCAATGACACCAAGGTTAGATGCATCCTTCTTAGTGACACCAAGGTTAGATGCATCCTTCTTAATGACATCAAGGTTAGATGCATCCTCCTTAGTGACACCAAGGTTAGATGCATCCTTCTTAATGACACCAAGGTTAGATGCATCCTTCTTAATGACACCAAGGTTAGATGCATCCTCCTTAATGACACCAAGGTTAGATGCATCCTCCTTAGTGACACCAAGGTTAGATGCATCCTTCTTAATGACATCAAGGTTAGATGCATCCTCCTTAATGACACCAAGGTTAGATGCATCCTCCTTAGTGACACCAAGGTTAGATGCATCCTCCTTAATGACACCAAGGTTAGATGCATCCTCCTTAGTGACACCAAGGTTAGATGCATCCTCCTCAATGACACCAAGGTTAGATGCATCCTCCTTAATGACAACAAGGTTAGATGCATCCTCCTTAGTGACACCAAGGTTAGATGCATCCTCCTTAGTGACACCAAGGTTAGATGCATCCTCCTTAGTGACACCAAGGTTAGATGCATCCTCCTTAGTGACACCAAGGTTAGATGCATCCTCCTTAGTGACACCAAGGTTAGATGCATCCTCCTCAATGACACCAAGGTTAGATGCATCCTCCTTAGTGACACCAAGGTTAGATGCATCCTCCTTAGTGACACCAAGGTTAGATGCATCCTCCTTAGTGACACCAAGGTTAGATGCATCCTCCTCAATGACACCAAGGTTAGATGCATCCTCCTTAATGACACCAAGGTTAGATGCATTCTCCTTAGTGACACCAAGGTTAGATGCATCCTCCTTAATGACACCAAGGTTAGATGCATTCTCCTTAGTGACACCAAGGTTAGATGCATCCTCCTTAATGACACCAAGGTTAGATGCATTCTCCTTAGTGACACCAAGGTTAGATGCATCCTCCTTAATGACACCAAGGTTAGATGCATCCTCCTCAATGACACCAAGGTTAGATGCATCCTCCTTAATGACACCAAGGTTAGATGCATCCTCCTTAATGACACCAACACTAATCTCTCAAGTTGTCAAATCAATCAATTAAGCAGTCAACCAGTCAATCACCTAAAAAGTCACAGTGGTTGACCTAGTTTTGGCCATCAACAATAATCTATTTTCTGGAGGAAAGTTTCCTCTTATACAAGAAATCACATGGAGAAAGAGGAGAAAATGATTTCTTCAGATGTCCATGTACTGCACGACACTACGGTGCTTATTTACCAATCACCCCAATGTCTTTTGGAGGCATACGCTGTTCAGTATTTCAAGGAAATGTCAATAATGCCATGCTGTTTGGTAATGGCCAGTGTTGCGCAGTGGATCGTGGGATTTCCCCAGCAGTGGAGGCTGGACTGGGCTGTCGTGGCTGGAGCTGTATCGCCATGGGGCCATCTGCTCCCCCCCCCCCCCCATGGCTCACATGTCACTCTGTGACAAGACAACATTATTGATTCACACCAATACATCCGCTTCTGTGGGTGTGTGTGTTTTATGCGTGTGTGTGTTTTATGTGTGTGTGAATGGCTACTATTTGGTCAGTGAACCTCAACAACGGTTTGGCTTACTCTTCATGCCATTGTGTCCCTGAGAGATCATGGAACGGCTATGATAAGGCACATATTATTGATTGTACATTGTACAGCGGTAGCCAATAGCCATTGTTGCCCTAGAAATAATGAAAAATATGACATTTTCCCTGCCAGCCTTTTTGGGACATGTCCCAAAATATCTTGCGTAGCCAGCTACTGGGCAGAACCATTCAACCTTCCCCACGTTGATATATAATGGGACATTGGAGTTTGCCCAGTGGCAAAGTCAACTTGCGTCTCAATAGACCCTCTCATTATCTAGTTCCAAGCGTAGCTAGAAATATGGAACAATCTTTTTTATCTCCAACTTCAAATAGTTCATTAAAGGCACATAGATTATTTTAAGTAGGTAGGGTTTCTGTGTTGTTAGTGGTAGTGGTGCCACGATACCGTGCAGTGTTTAATTCATACAATTAAAGCGCTAAGGGGAGCAGTAATAGAAGTAATAGCAGCACATCTATATTTAGAGGCCTCTCACATGGCCCTGCATTTTTCAAGGATCTCTACTGTCACCTGACACTGCAAGCCAGGTCTTGAGGTAATAAGCGAATGTGTGTGTTTGTGTGTGTGTGCGTGTGTGTAAGATATCTCCCCATCACTACATCAGCAGCCCTGGGGCTCTATTTGATGGACATCCATTTAGTGTCAAGAGTTTATGGTGCCCATATATTATTCATCTATGGTAGTGCCTAAGAGCAGAACAGCACAGCATAATGGAACAATAGGTCAATAGACACAAGCACACATAAACAACCAGGTTAAATACATAGTGCTCTTGACACACACATGGAAACAGACACACAATCTACTGCTCTGGTGGTCTCTGTATGAACTATTCATGGCCTGGCCTGAAGTGATTGTCCACGAATGAACAAACTGTCCAGCGCCGTCCACACCCTTGGCTGTTCTGGTCACTCAGGAAAGCTACACCCAGGACCTCTCTCATTATTTATGTAGTCAGTTCCTGAGCTTCAGACATTCCAATGACTCTCCTGAGAAGAGGCAGAAATAAGCACAGGACAGGAGGGGTGTGGAGGGCCTGGGGGAGAAGAGAGGAGGCAAAGGACCAAAGGTCATATCCTCTCACACTGAGAGTGCACTGTAAAAAAGGTTACTTAACCAATTGCTTAATCAGCATTATTCTGTGAATTGAGTAGACTTCAAAAGGACAAACATTTGACTTAATGTGTTAAAGATTGTGAGATGCAGAGTGGGGGAAGGGATGATCTCTGCATGTGTGGTTCCCACCGTGAAGCATGGAGGAGGAGGTGTGATGGTGTGGGGGTGCTTTGCTGGTGACACTTGTCAGTGATTTTATTTAGATTTCAAGGCACACTTAACCAGCATGGTTACCACAGCATTCTGCAGCGATACGCTATCCCATCTAGTTTGCGCTTAGTGGGACTATCATTTGTTTTTCAACAGGACAATGACCCAAACACACCTCACACAGCTATTTGACCAAGGAGAGTGATGGAGTGCTGCACCAGATGACCTGGCCTCCACAACCATCCAACCTCAACCCAATTGAGATAGTGTAAAGGGTGCGTGCTGGTGGCAGGGAAGTCAGGCGCCAACTTGGTATAAACGGAGTCGTTTAATAAGTGCTCACAAAACTCAGAAAACCAAAATATACAAAATAATAAAAGTGGGTACAAAACCCGTCGCACACCAGAACATAACTTGCACATAACATACAATCAAACAATCACCGACAAGGACATGAGGGGAAACAGAGGGTTAAATACACAACATGCAATTGATGGGATTGGAACGAGATGTGAAGGAAGACAAGACAAAACCAAAGGAAAATGAAAAATGGATCAGCGATGGCTAGAAAGTCGGTGACGTCAACCGCCGAACACCGCACGAAGAGGGGAGGGACCGACTTCGGCGGACGTCGTGACAGATGGTTTGGAAAAGCAGCCAACAAGTGCTCAACATATGTGGGAACTCCTTCAAAACTGTTGGAAAAGCATTCCAGGAATGTGCAAAGCTGTCATCAAGGCAAAAGGGTGGCTATTTTGAAGAATCTCATTTTGATTTGTTCAACACTTTACTACATGATTCCATATGTGTTATTTCATATTTCTGATGTCTTCACTATTATTCTATTATAGAAAATAGTGAAAACAAAGAAAAAGTAGGTGTGTCCAAACTTTTGACTGGTACTGTATATATATATTCCGGTAGACGGAAACAGCCCGGTGTACTTGAGATTATTCTGGGCAGTCATTCATTTTGATTCTGGGCTTAGTCCGACACCCGATTCCGGGCCGATTCAAGCAGTTCCGGCCCCCCGGAAGAGGGCCGCTTCTGGGCCGATTCCTCATTGCTAGCTGGGTTAAGTCTGATTTGGATATAGTTGGCTGTTTTTGCTGCATAACATGTAGAAGTTATCCCTTTTCAGTGTTAGAAGAAGTGACTGCTAAATGCTAAGATCGTATAATATGCTTGAAATACCAGCATACAGAAATCGTTGACGGTATTCAAAGGTGTTTTTTTACCTGTAATGTAATTGATTGGTAATGATGTCATGAACATGTGTTGGGGTTAACATCCATGAAACCATTGTACTCCAATTTTACCTCAACATTGAGTGAAATACATACACAGTTGAAGTTGGAAGTTTACATATACCTTAGCCAAATACATTTAAACTCAGTTTTTCACAATTCCTGACATTTAATCCCAGTAAAAATCCCCTGTTTTAGGTCAGTTAGGGTCACCACTTTCCTTTAAGAATGTGAAATGTCAGAATAATAGTAGAGAGAATGATTTATTTCAGCTTTTATTTCTTTCATCACATTCCCAGTGGGTCAGAAGTTTACATACACTCAATTAGTATTTGGTAGAATTGCCTTTAAATTGTTTAACAAGGTCAAATGTTTCGGGTAGCCTTCCACAAGCTTCCCACAATAAGTTGGGTGAATTTTGGCCCATTCCTCCTGACAGAGCTGGTGTAACTGAGTCAGGTTTGTAGGCCTCCTTGCTTGCACAAGCTTTTTCAGTTATGCCAGCAAATTTTCTGCAGGATTGAGGTTAGGGCTTTGTGATGGCCACTCCAATACCTTGACTTTGTTGTCCTTAAGCCATTTTGCCACAACTTTGGAAGTATGCTTGGGGTCATTGTCCATTTGGAAGACCCATTTGCGACCAAGCTTTAACTGATGTCTTGATGTGTTGCTAAAATATATCCACACAATTTTCTGTCCTCATGATGCCATCTATTTTGTGAAGTGCACTAGGCCCTCCTGCAGCAAAGCACCCCCACAACATGATTCTGCCACCCCCATGCTTCACAGTTGGGATCATGTTCTTTGGCTTGCAAGCCTCCCCCTTTTTCCTCCAAACATAACGATGGTCATTAATGCCAAACAGTTCTATTTTTGTTTCATCAGACCAGAGGACATTTCTCCAAAACGTACGATCTTTGTCCCCATGTGCAGTTGCAAACCGTAGTCCGGCTTTTTATGGCGATTTTGGAGCAGTGGCTTCTTCCTTGCTGAGCGGACTTTCAGGTTATGTCGATATAGGACTCATTTTACTGTGGATATAGATACTTTTGTACCGGTTTCCTCCAGCATCTTCTCAAGGTCCTTTGCTGTTGTTCTGGGATTGATTTGCACTTTTCGCACCGAAGTACGTTCATCTCTAGGAGACAGAACGCGTCTCTTTCCTGAGCGGTATGGCGGCTGAGTGGTCCCATGGTGTTTATACTTGCGTACTGTTGTTTGTACAGGTCAACATGGTACCTTCAGACGTTTGGAAATTGCTGCCAAGGATGAACCAGACTTGTGGAGGTCTACAATTTTTTTTCTGAGGTCTTGGCTGATTTCTTTTGATTTTCCCATGATGTCAAGCAAAGAGGCACTGAGTTTGAAGGTAGGCCTTGAAATACATTTGAATCAAATTATGTAAATTAGCTTATCAGAAGTTTCTAAAGCCATGACATCATTTTCTGGAATTTTCCAAGCTGTTTAAAGGCACAGTCAACTTAGTGTATGTAAACTTCTGACCCACTGGAATTGTGATACAATGAATTATAAGTGAAATAATCTGTCTGTAAACAATTGTTTATAATAATACTTGTGTCATGCACAAAGTAGATGTCCTAACCGACTTGCCAAAACTATAGTTTCTTAACAAGAAATTTGTGGAGTGGTTGAAAAATGAGTTTTAATGACTCCAACCTAAGTGTATGTAAACTTCCGAGTTCAACTGTATAAACAATATAACAATAATATATAATAATGTAGACACATTTTGCTGGAGGGCAATAAGTAGACTTGGGATCTTTCCCCCATGGCTTTTTCCCTTATGGATTTCCATTGCAATTCCACTGTTTTGGTCGAGTTCGATTGACCTCTTTACCACATCTATTGCGAGTGTACCCGTGACTTTAACAGTGAAATTGCCAGGGTCAGAGGTTCCAAGTTCTAGTCATTCTATTTCTATGTGTGCTGCTGCTGCATTGTTGGGGGTGTTTTTTGCCTAGGCAACCGAAGACTTGTTTGTTTCAGCAAGGAGCAACAAAGTTGAATCACTTTGTTAAGAGTCCATGTTATGGCCGAAACAGACTCGACCGCACGACTGCCCGGCCATCCCATCTACAGTCAGCTGTTCGTTCCACACAACAACATTCCGTTTTTTTAACGGTTATGACCGTTGTTGTTTTTTTTACCTGACGGTCTTCATCCATAACCGTCAGTTACATGGATATACTGTAATTGTGCCAGCCCTAACTAAACCAATTACTTAATCAGCATTATTATGTGAGTTGAGTAGACTTCAAAAGGACGAGAACTTGAACTGATGTATTAAAGTGTGTTTGCTCAACACACTCTGCTTGAGTCAGCCAAATTTGATCAAGCTTGTTGAGTAAAATGACAAATTAATGTTTGCTCAAAACAACTGAAAACCATGTCCATCATTATCATATTTCCCAGCATGCTTTCTTGCAGGTAGATTTTTCAGAATTGTTTGTTTCAATACCTGTTTTTGCATGTAATTTGATTGGTTGATTAACCTTATGCTACACAAACATAAATAACATACATTTTTCTTTACTAATCCAATCTGTTAGTAGTTGGACTTATTGCGCTCGTTACTGAAATGGCTGTTTAAAGTTGATATGATTTAAGTAGTTTCATTAAGGAATCCTCCTTACCCCGGCAGTCATTCTGGATGCAGGTTGTGGGTGATTAAAAAGTTCCAATTGATCGCTATCCTCACTCTGCCTAGATTCCAATAGGAATTACACATCACTTTGCAAGGCAACATAACGTGACTTGCAAAGTGATGTGGCCTGTAAACCAGTAGTTTCAGACCACCATGTTAGGGTGTAACTAGGCCCTTAAAGAAAGGCCTGATGATATATGTAATGTATTGCCATAAATAATTTTATTTTAAAGATAATATATTCACTTAGACAGTAAAACCATTGAATACAACAACCATGACTCTGTCGCTAGGAAATACAGTCATGGGTGGTAACTACAGTTCACTTAAAAGACACTCTGGGAAAAATGCAAATAAGGTAGAATTAGGGATGCACGATATATCGGTAAGCATATCGGAATCGGACTATATTAGCTAAACATGCCAACATCGGCCCGATGTCTAGTTTAACGACGATGTGCAAAGCCGATGTCAAAGCTGACGTGCCTACCGATATAACGTAGGTAGATGTAATGACGCCACGTAAAATGTTGCGCTACACGTGCAACACAGCATTCCTAACCTAGAACACAATGTCTGCTGTGTGGATCGAGCAGTCAACAAGTCAAGCAGTCATTTGAAAGAGTAAGAACATTTCAGCAAGACAACTCAAAGGCAAAATCCATTAACGCCAAGATAATGGAATTTCTTTGCCTTTGACAATCAACCGTTCTCTGTCGTGGATTATGTTGGCTTTCGCCGACTGGTCGAGCACCTCAAGCCCCGGTACACACTACCAAGTAGGCGCTACCGGAGTTACACAGTATTGTTGAAACTCACATCCATGAGCTACTTGCTATCGGCGTCACTGCTATTAGCTTCACGACTGACAGTTGGACCAGCGATGTCAGCCCCATGAGCATGCTGAGTCTGACAGCAGTTAGTCGATGAGGATTCGTACTGATGAAAGCCGTATTGCATGCTCAAGAATGTGCTGGTTCTCATACCGCTGCTACCATTTCAATGGCATTCGAGAACATGTTTGAAACTTGGAAACATGAACACACACCTACCTCCATTCAAACAACTGACTGGAGAAATAAGCTCATCAACTGCGTCTGCATCAGACATGATACCATCTGTCATGGCATTGAAACACCCGCTGTGAACAAGCGATTCGGTGGCATTCTCTCTGAGCCTCTTTACTGTGTCGCCACCATACCTCGATGCTAGGTACAAGGACCGCTACTTTGATGCAGACAAGAAAACTGGGTTTACGTGAAATGTTAGACACAGCTGAGCTGGACAAAATGGAAATGGACACGGTGTGTGTGTGTGTGTGTGTGTGTGTGTGTGTGTGTGTGTGTGTGTGTGTGTGTGTGTGTGTGTGTGTGTGTGTGTGTGTGTGTGTGTGTGTGCATTTCAACTATTTAACTATACTAGAATGCTTAAAAGGCTGCTAAAATGTTCAAGATCAGTTATCGGTATCGGATTTTTTGGCAGGGAAAATATCGGATATCGGAATCGGCCAAAAATGTCATATCGGTACATCCCTAGATAGAATATATTCTCAAATTGAACTGTATATATATTCTCAAATTAAACTGTATACTCAACATAAAATTCTATGTTGTTTCAGCTATATTCCCAAATGTTGAACAAACTCACAATCCTATTGCAGCTTGATGCATTACAGTTTTTTTACAGTGTGTATTCATGTCAGAGAGACCTGACTCTATCAGTGCGAAATGTTTTTGAGATTACAGCATCTCTCTCTTTCTTTCTTTCTTTCTCTCTGCTGATGAGTGAAAACAGAGTTGCAGATGTTGAGTGACTGATGCCCAATCAAACTCTGCTTTCCGCACTACACTCCGCAGAGGGGTACAACAGAGGGGGTACATTTGGCTGCTCCGGCAAAGCTCATACATGCTTTTTAAATCTCCCTTATACAACCCCAGTCCTACAGTCCACAAGTCCACATCATCCCAACATTTAACAATAGTTTTGGGGTTGATTTATGGTTAGAAAGCATCTGGATCTGTTGATAGCTGTATCAGGCTTCTGAAACCCCACCGATCATCTCTGGCTAATGGCTGCACGTTCCCATTCTGCCATGACATCAAACTAAAACGTATCAACCTCTGCAGTCCTCTGGGGCTTGGATGGGCAAGAATGGACTCTATAAACCCCTCTGTCAGGATGAATGGCCGATGGCACCAAATGACACTCGGAAACATGGACATTTTTTGGAAATGAGAGTTGCAGTTGGTTGACTGCGGGTAGTGATGAGAGTTTTTTTTAAATATATATTTTTCCCAATTTCCCGAGAGCCCTGGTCAAAAGTAGTGCACTATTTATGGAATAGTATTCCATTTGGGATGCACACAGGTCTCCAATGTCAGCTCGGCGCAGGAGAAACAGGTTATTCCTTCCATCCTGTGCAGGCATGTCACCCTGATGGAGATTAATGACTTCCCAACTGTCCCTGTTCCCCTCATCCCTGAACAGAGGGGGAAAGGGAGAGGAAGAGATGAAGGGGAGCAGACAGACCATATGCCCACAGCAGCACAGTATCCTAGCAACACCTCCCCGCTCAACCCCCTTATCCTGATTTTGGTAGTACCCTCTCCAGGACTGACCCAGTCAAATTTGTTCTACATTATTACAACAAACACCTGCCCTTAGACAAGACCACCTGGTTCCCAGTACTCCTTAGACGACCCCGTCCGTGGTGTTTGGACTGGCCCGGGTGAATTCTTCCTGTCCCCCACCCTCCAATAACCTGCCTCCAACTCCCTCATGATGGGTCTTCCAGGTGCTCTCATCCATCCTCTACCCCTCCTCCTACTGTATGAAAACCCAAAACAAAGGTAGTAATTAGAAGTGATATCATCTTCTGCACATCTATCACCCAAGTGTTTCATTTGCCATACTGTAATAATTTTGCCACTATGGCCTATTTATTGCCTCACCCTCCGTTATCCTACCTCATTTGCACACAATGTATATAGACTTTCTCTATTGTATTACTGACTGTATGTTTGTCTGTTCCATGTGTAACTCTGTGTTGTTGTTTGTGTCGCACTGCTTTGCTTTATCTTGGCCAGGTCGCAGTTGTAAATGAGAACTTGTTCTCAACTAGCCTACCTGGTTAAATAAAGGTGTTCTCAACTAGCCTACCTGGTTAAATAAAGGTGTTCTCAACTAGCCTACCTGGTTAAATAAAGGTGTTCTCAACTAGCCTACCTGGTTAAATAAAGGTGTTCTCAACTAGCCTACCTGGTTAAATAAAGGTGATCTGGCCTACCTGGTTAAATAAAGGTGTTCTCAACTAGCCTACCTGGTTAAATAAAGGTGATCTGGCCTACCTGGTTAAATAAAGGTGATCTGGCCTACCTGGTTAAATAAAGGTGATCTGGCCTACCTGGTTAAATAAAGGTGATCTGGCCTACCTGGTTAAATAAAGGTGATCTGGCCTACCTGGTTAAATAAAGGTGATCTGGCCTACCTGGTTAAATAAAGGTGATCTGGCCTACCTGGTTAAATAAAGGTGATCTGGCCTACCTGGTTAAATAAAGGTGATCTGGCCTACCTGGTTAAATAAAGGTGATCTGGCCTACCTGGTTAAATAAAGGTGATCTGGCCTACCTGGTTAAATAAAGGTGATCTGGCCTACCTGGTTAAATAAAGGTGAAATAAAAAATAAAATAAAAATAAGTAAGAGTGGAGTTCGGTGTCTTTAAATAAACTCTGAACCTTTTGTGAACCAGACCTTAAAAAATACAAAAAAAAACATTGGCCAATGTTAAGCTTAACCCATTATTGTTGCAATTGTGTTAACTGTAGGCCTGGACAAGCTGTGTGACCTGTGTTGTATTTTAGCAGAGTACATTTTGGCCAGACTCCCCTTCACCCCCTCAGCTAGACTACTCCCTGCGGTTAAGTGTGTCAATTCAGAAGGAAGTTGGCAGTCGTCTGCCATCCAGGGCGCCACTATCCAATCGCTCATTATTTACTGAAAGTCCCACAAATAAACACAGGTGTACCTCATCCACACGTGGGTGGACACAGGGCCTAAACATTATGTCTACTGTATGTGGCACTGTCTGTCTGGCTCAGAGACCTTATTATCCAATCAAAATAAAGGCCCTTTTAAACAGCTGTAATTACTCTCGCCACAAAAGACAGGAAATAGTACATTTATCCAGGTGAAAGAAGGAGGACAAAAAAGGCACAAAGACCGGACAACACAACACAAACTTAAGAGCATGGACCAAGGTGAATCTGAAGGAGTTGGGGTATGTGGGAGGGTAATAATCACGACCGAATGTGAGCCATCCCAACCCAGATGGATTACAAACAATTGAGACCTTGTTATAGTTTTTGTTTTGGGGAAGGTATATATTCGGCACATGCACCGGTGATTCCAGACTCAACAACTGCCAGTGACCCATACCTATTTAGAGCTATGAGACTGTCTCCAAAATAACAGGAAGCATGCGAGTGGCTGATGGACATGTTTTCCACACCACTCTCATGTGTCTAAATGTCACTAGGTTAATTAACTTCCCACTTCTCTCTGTTTTTAGAGGAGAGGAAAACATCAACATGCAGATTGAATTACCTCAGAGTAAGACACACAATGGCACAATGTTCCCTACTTATGGCTGGTGACACTATACTACCTCTGCTAGTTAATAATCCACATTCATTCCAATACCTTTTAGAACATTCAGTATCTACCTTTGATCTACAGCAGAACACTAACCCGGTTTGGAATATACATTATGGTGATCTTTATAGACACCTTTATTGCTCAGTATATACAGTGCATTCATAAAGTATTCAGACCCCTTGACTTTTTCCACATTTTGTTACATTTACAGCCTTATTGTAAAATTGATTAAATCGTTTTTTTCCCTCTTCTATCTACACACAATACCCCATAATGACAAAGCAAAGACAGGTTTTTTAGGAAATTTAGCAAATGTATAAAAAAATGGAAACTGAAATATCACATTTACATTGGTATTTTGACCCTTTACTCAGTTCTTTGTTGAAGCACCCTTGGCATTGATTACAACCATCACTCCTGTGTTCCAAAGGCATGTTGTGTTAGCTAATCCAAGTTTATAATTTTAAAAGGCTAATTGATCATTAGAAACCCTTTTGCAATTATGTTAGCACAGCTGAAAACTGTTGTTCTGATAAAAGAAACCATGTGGCATGGAATCGGTACATTGAAAATCTCTTCCCATTTATTTTGCAACTTGTCTGGCGTAGCTGTCAACATTTTTGTCCTCAAATGAAACTGGTATTAGTTTCTATTTATGCAAATTCCTTTCAGCCAATTTGTATCTTTAATATATGGTCGGCAAACAAGTTCTCTACCTTCTCCCTTTTCCACTTGCCTCCTCCCTTTTTGTGCTACTGCTGTAATCAGTTGGTTGTAAATTTGGATTGAGCAGATATTCCCATATATTTTCAATAGCTGCATGTGACATAACTCCTCCGTTTATTTTCATTGAATATATCATTCATAAATATAATAAACATTTTAAACATTTTTATTAATCAGTATATTTGAGTTTAACCAAAACATTTGTTGTCATATTTGTTCCATCTTTTCTGCAGGAGAAAACTGAAATTGTAAACTGCTTTGTATGGCTTGATTCTTAAAAATACATTTTAAAAAATGATTTAGTCGGAAATGAGAAGCTGTAATCTGTATAAAGGCAAAAAAGCCATTATTGAACAAAGGATGAGCCTTAATAATCTACTGGAGAACCATTTTGGGTTTAAGTATAACTTATGTATGAGTGAAGCTTTTAGTGAGAGGTTTAAAGCTTTAATATTTCATAATTTTAGCCCCCAAACTCATATTCATTATATAAATAGGCACGTTTAATTTTGTCTGGCTTAACATTCCAAATAAATTAAATATTTATGCTCATATGATTTAAAAATGAGTCGTCTGGAGTAGGCAGTGCCATTAGTAAGTAAGTTAACTGTGATAGGAGCAAATAGTTAATCAATCTGATTTTTTCCATAAATAGAGAAGTTTTTACCTCTTCATGGTTGCAGAATCTTATCTATTTTTGTTCATTTATAAGTTTGTTTATATTTTTTAAGATGTGAATACCAAGCATGTCTACTTCACCATCCGTCCATTTTATTGGTAAACTACAAGGTAGTGTAAACACTGTATTTTTTAACGATCCAATACATAATATGGTACACTTGTCATAATTAGGTTTTAGTCCAGAGAGGCTAGAAAAGTGATCAAGATCTTCAATGAGACTGTGCAGGGATCCAGATTGCGGACTTAGGAAAAAACTTGAGTCATCAGCATACATTGACACATTTGTTTTTATCCCCTGGATTTCTAACCCCTTGATGTTCTTCTTCGATCTAATTTTAATAGCTAGCATTTCAATGGCCTTAATAAATAAATATGTAGACAACGGACAGCCTTGTTTTACTCCTCTTAAAAGCTCAATACTTTCTGAGAAGTAACCATTATTTACTATTTTACATCTGGGGTTGCTGTACTTTGTATAAGAGATTCACCGAAATTAAAGTAAACCAGGCAGTTATATATAAATTCTAGTCGTACATTATCAAATGCATTTTCAAAATCTGCTATGAAGACGAGGGGTGGTATCTTTGATGTTTCATAATGGTAAATTGTTTCAAGTAATTGTCGTATATTATCTCCAATATATCGTCCGTGTAAAAAACCTGTCTGATCTGGATGAACAATATCTGGTAAAACCTGTTTTATTCTATGTGCTATGCATTTCACCAGAATTTTCGCAAGTGTAAGAGGCCTCCAGTTTTTTTAAATGGACTGGATCTTTATACTTACCACCTGGGTCATGTTTTAGTAGTAATGAAATCAGAATTTCATGTTGAGTACCTGAAAGTCTACCATTTTTGTAGGAGTAAATAAAATATGCTAATAATGGATATTTGAGTACATCAAAAAAGGTCTGATTATACCTCTACTGGTATACCATCAAGCTCTGGTGTTTTTCCAGACTGAAAAAATGTTATTGCCTCAAAAAGTTAATTTTATATATTATTAGGAAATAAATCCTTACAGTTAAGGGGGAAATGGAGGAGAATGAAAAGAAAACATGCTTAAACTATTTTGAATCCTCAAAATGTAATCTGGTGAATCATGGATGACTCCATCATTTGTAACAAGTTTCTGTAAATTATTTTTGATAGCAAATGTTGAAGATTCAATCATTTATTTTTACATTTTTCACTATTTTCTATCCAATTTGCTTTATTTTTGTAATACATTACACTTGATCATTCTTTTTTTGTGTGTTTTTTTGTTGTTGTGAATTTTACCCCTTTTTCTCCCCATCGTGGTATCCAATTGTTGTAGGAGCTACTATCTTGTCTCATCGCTACAACTCCCGTACGGGCTCGGGAGAGATGAAGGTTGAAAGTCATGCGTCCTCCGATACACAACCCAACCAAGCCGCACTGCTTCTTAACACAGCATGCATCCAACCCGGAAGCCATCCGCACCAATGCGCCGGAGGAAACACCGTGCACCTGGCCACCTTGGTTAGCACACACTAAGCCCAGCCCACCACAGGAGTCGCTGGTGCGCGATGAGACAAGGACACCCCTACCGACCAAGCCCTCCCTAACCCGGGCGACGCTAGGCCAATTGTGCGTCGCCCCACGGACCTCCCGGTCGGTTACGACAGAGCCTGGGCGCGAACCCAGGGACTCTGATGGCACAGCTGGCGCTGCAGTACAGCGCCCTTAACCACTGCGCCACCCGGGAGGCCCTACACTTGATCATTCTTGAATAAGTACCTCCATTTCTTTTTGTTTTTACTCTAATTTATTTTGTGCCTCTATAGTAGTTTTCCATTACCACCTACCTGCGCTGTTACTTACTCTTTCCTTTATCAGTCTAATCTCGTTTGACCTAAACTGCTTTTGTTTTAATGATGAGTATTGTATTGAATGGCCTCTAAAAGTACATTTAAAAGTAAGGGGATCTGCTGTACCTATGTTGTGCAAAAAAAGTCAATTATTTAATCAATAGGATTCGATTACATTTTCAATATCCCCGTCCACGTGGACATTCTGTAAGAGTTGTATATATGGAGGCCAATTAGATGGTGGTCCAATGGTATTCGGTCTCCTATTATTATTTTTTAAATGTTTACTTTTGATGCCAGCAATAATGAGACTAGAAAGTAGTCCAGATGGCTAGTTTGATTAAGCCTCCTCCATGTATATCTCACTAGGTCAGGGTTTTTCAGCCTCCATATATCCACTAGTTCTAATGTATCCATGATCTTCATGATCTCCTTAAGTGCTTGAGGGTGATAGTTTGTGGTGTGATTTTCTTTACGATCCATTGAGCTACTTAAAACCGTATGATAATCTCCTACCATAATAATAGATTCATTCGTTGCTTGTGAGCTCAATAGATTAATATATATATTTTAGAAAAAGTGTGGATCATTATTATTTGGCCCGTATAATTCATTAGCCAGATCTGTTTTTGATCCAATAGCATATTTAAAAACTGTTTGCACAGTTTGCACAATCAGATCAAAATGTGTATTAATTAGTATAATCACCGCTTTTGAGTTTCTTTGCCCATGACAAAAATATATTTCTCCCTCCGAGTCCTTTTCCCACCCAACCTCATCTATTTTCGTAGAATGAGTTTCCTGTAAACAATAGATTTGTTTTATTGTTTCTCTTTTAGACAAGTAAAAATCTTATTTTGTTAAGATCTGCCAAGCCATTACAATTATACCTGGCTATACTTATTTCCCCACTTACCATAATGATACCAAAGTTTCAAGTATACTTACCACAACCAATGTTTGTAAACTTACCATTAAAAAGGACCATGATGATTAAGTGTCCATATAGCTGTACCATAATATTTGTACTGTTAAGCATACTGTAGCTGCAATTCCAATTGTCCTCATATTCCACCCACTAAAACCTACCCCCATATCTGGGTCTGTTGTCACTAAGACCATCTCCCTGACTCATGACGCACATTTGCATCCTTGGCTGCCAATTGGTGTAGGCCCAGAGGGAAATAACATAAATATCATAAATATCTTTGAGGGTGCTTTTTAAGAGAACTAACCAAATAACATGGATAACAGACAGAAAACAAGAAATAGTAACAATAATAGATCATATTAATAGAAATAACAACAGCACAATCTTATAAATGCATGCTCATATTTAGAGAGTCCTAGCAAGACTATAAGCATGTCAGCCCAGCCTGCTCAGTTCATTCGATTCAATTGTCCTAAAAGTTTTGAAAAAAAATGAAGAGAAAACGACCTATATACGCAAGACCAGTTCTTAATGTCCATCACATCACATCCTCATTTATATCCTGTTTAATTCTTACAAAAAAAGGAAGAAGGAAAAAATAACATTGATTCTAACGTCCTCTAATGGCAGCAAGTAAAACATTGTCTTAGGCATCACACTGCCCATAAAGGAATACCCACGTTTAACTTACAATTGACTCTGACACAGCCATGGCACAATAGCCAAGAATACATGCAGTACTGACAATCCAGAGCAAGTAAACCTGTAAAACCAACCCTCTCTCCACCCATACACATTATTTTTCATTCCAGGGTCGTTACTCTAACACATTGGCTGTTGTTTACAGGCCAAAATCATTGGGATCAAGAATATATAAAAGGTAGCGTAAATATCTTATATATAGAAATATATAATATACCTCTCACTTATAGAAGTACTACCAGTGGTGGAAAATGTACCCAATTGTCATACTTGAGTAAAAGTAAAGGTACCTTAATAGAAAATGACTCAAGTAAAAGTGAAAGTCACCCAGTAAAACACTACTTGAGTAAAAGTCTAAAAGTATTTGGTTTTAAATATACAGTTGAAGTCGGAAGTTTACATACACTTAGGTTGGAGTCAATAAAACTTGTTTTTCAACCACTCCACAAATTTCATGTTAACAAACTATAGTTTTGGCAAGTCGGTTAGGACATCTACTTTGTGCAAGACACAAGTAATATTTCCAACAATTGTTTACAGACAGATTATTTGACTTATAATTCACTGTATCACAAATCCAGTGGGTCAGAAGTTTACATACACTAAGTTGACTGTGCCTTTAAACAGCTTGGAAAATTCCAGAAAATGATGTCATGGCTTTAGAAGCTTCAATTAGGCTAATTGACATAATTTGAGTCAATTGGAAGTGTAACTGTGGATGTATTTCAAGGCCTACCTTCAAACTCAGTGCCTCTTTGCTTGACATCATGGGAAAATTTAAAAAAATCAGCCAAGACCTCAGAAAAAATATTGTAGACCTCCACAAGTCTGGTTCATCCTTGGGAGCAATTTCCAAACACCTGAAGGTACCATGTTCATCTGTACAAACAATAGCACGCAAGTATAAACACCATGGGACCACACAGCTGTCATACCGCTCAGGAAGGAGACACGTTCTGTCTCCTAGAGAGTAATGTAATTTGGTGGGAAAAGGGCAAATAAATCCCAGAACAGCAAAGGACCTTTCAAATGGAAAATGAAAGGTGGATCGGCGATGGCTATAAGGCCAGTGACGTCGACCGCCGCCCGAACAAGGAGAGGGACCACCTTCGGCGGAAGTCGTGACATTAAGTATCAAAAGTAAAAAAGTATAAATCATTTACAATTCCTTTACTAAGATGGCACCATTTTCTTTTCTTTTTTTAAAATTTACGGATAGCCAGGGGCACTCCAACATTCAGACATCATTTACAAACGAAGCATGTGTGTTTAGTGAGTCCGCCAGATCAGAGGCAGAAGGGATGACCAGGGATGTTCTGTTGATGAGTGCGTGTATTGGACCATTTTCCTGTGCTGCTAAAGCATTGAAATGTAACAAGTCAGGGAAAATGTATAGAGTAAAAAGTACAATACTTTGTAGTTGTCAAAAATATAAATAGTAAAACAACGTACAGATACCCCAAAAAAACTACTTAAGTAGTACTATAAAGTATTTTTACTTATGCACTTTACACCACTAAGTGCTTCCATAAGCCAGTTATTGTGTTAGTTCTACCATTAACTTTAATCAGTTTATCCCAGTGTTAACCAGCCCGCCACACACTAATAGAGACAACAACCATGTTGACAATACCTAATCAATTTGACGGGGTGTATCGGAACAATAATAATCCTTTACATTTTTTATATTGAGATATATTTTTTAAATGTAAAAGGGTAATAACACCAAATATTTTAGGATCGTATAGGCCTACTGTCCTGTTGGAAGGTGAACCTTCGCCCCAGTCTGAGGTTCTGAGCACTCTAGAGCAGGTTTTCATTAAGGATCTCACTGTACTTTGCTCCGTTCATCTTTCTCTAGATCCTGACTAGTCTCCCAGTCCCTGCCACTGAAAAGAATCTCCACAGCACGATGCTGCCACCACCATACATCACCGTAGGGATGGTGCCAGGTTTCCTCCAGACGTGATGCTTGGCATTCAGGCTAAAGAGTTCAATCTTGGATTCATCAGACCTGAGAGTCCTTTAGTTGCCCTTTGGAAAACTCCAAGCGGGCTGTCATGTTCCTTTTACTGAGGTGTGGTTCCGTCTGGCCAATCTACCATAAAGGCCTGATTGGTGGAGTGCTGCAGAGATGGTTATCCTTCTGGAAGCCCTGTCAGAGTGACCAATGGGTTCTTGGTCACCTCCCTGACCAAGGCCCTTCTCCCCCATTGCTCAATTTGGCCGGGCTGCCAGCTCTAGGAAGAGTGTTGGTGGTTCCAAACTTCTTCTATTTAAGAATGATGGAGGCCACTATGTTCTTGGTGACCTTCAATGCTGCTGACATTTTTTGTTACCGTTCCCCAGATCTGTGCCTCGACACAATCCTGTCTCGGAGCTCTACGGACAATTCTTTTGACCACGTGGCTTGGTTTTTGCTCTGACATGCACTGTCAACTGTGGGTCCTTATATAGACAGGTGTGTGCCTTTCCATATCATCTCCAATCAATTTAATTTACCACAGGTGGACTCCAATCAAGTTGTAGAAACATCTCAAGGATGATCAATAGAAACAGGATTCACCTGAGCTCAATTTCGAGTCTCATAGCAAAGGGTTTGAATACTGATGTAAATAAGGTATTTCTGGTTTTTTACATTTGCAAAAATTCTAAAAATCTGTTTTCACTTTGCTATTATGGGGTATTGTGTGTAGATTGATGAGGAAAATGTTTATTTAATCAAATTTGAATAAGGCATTATCGTAACACAATGTTGAAAAAGTCAAGGGGTCTGAATACATTCCGAAGATGTCTGAGAACACCACATAATATGAGCTGAATTATAAACATCAGGGAATTTTGCCCCTTGAAAAGTTAAACTATTATGATAGTGTCTGTTTGCATTGTCAGTTGGATCTCTGCAACATTCTTAATTTAGCATGAACAGTATTTGTATTTATATTACATTTACAGAATTTATGTGACATTTTTCTGGCATGACGTGAAGCTCACTCACTTCTCTATAGCCTCTGACGTCACATCAGAGACCACATTTTTGGGATGTGCAATTGTCGCCAATGATCACAAGGCCCTGGCAAAATGACCCAGAAAATCGTTTACGTATACTTTCCCATAATCCTGAATTATCCATTGGATTAAAAGATTCCCTTCAATTCCCGTGGATATGGCACATGAAACCCCGTCGTCTCAACCTCAGTCTTGAAACATTACTGTTTATGCTGACCTACATACAAAAGTACATAGTTAGACTGGGATGTCGGGTATCAGGCTCCAGAGACCTCTCACACACAGACAGACATGGCAGCCACAGCCCGATCCACCATCCCATGACCAAAGGACTCCAACTGAACCGAAATGCACTGGAGGGTGCACGTTACATGTTAAACATACAACCTGGCTCTAGTCTGTGGCTCTGTACTCCTGGGGGCCCCTCTCTCCTCTCTGTGCTTCCCTTTGATATGTGGCACAACCTGACACCTTCAGGGGCAGAGGAGACTCAAGGGGAATGTTAAACGCTCCATCCTTTAGAGATGAAATGCTCCACATAAATCATTGATTAGCCTTCACCCCTCCCGTACCCACCCCCATCTACCACCTTGCTTCCTGGCTAGATAGCTGAAACGGTGCAAACGCATGTTATTTTATCATTAATAGCACTTCTGCCAATTAGGGACACATTTTTGGTTGTTTGGCCTTATAAATGTAGAGCTGTAGAGGACAGCAGTCGTAAAGGGGTGGCCACATTGTTCATCTTCAGAGGGGAAATAGTAGTAACAAAAGAAAAACAGAACAGAGGATGTTGTGTGGCTGGTAGTGGTGGATGTGCATACTCAGATATTTGGTGGTAAATGCATTGTGTGTGTGTGTGTGTGTGTGTGTGTGTGTGTGTGTGTGTGTGTGTGTGTGTGTGTGTGTGTGTGTGCGTGTGTGTGTGTGTGTGTGTGTGTGTGTGTGTGTGTGTGTGTGTGTGTGTGTGTGTGTGTTCGTGTGTGACTGTGGATCCAAATCAAGTATCCGAAATGTGTGAGCGCGTGTGTACAGTATAGATTTAGTATGGGGATCTCATAGTTTTTTGGTCATGTAGATCTCTGATAAGTGGTCCTCATCTTTTGTCCTGTCTCGCCCGGGGCTGATAGCCTACACTATTAACTTGATGTCACCCTTTCCCCTGATGTGTGTCTGTCCTGCTCTGCCCTGCCATGGATGTGGAACTACACAGATATAATGATCCTATCCTACTAGTGCCTCAGCCGCCCTGTGTGCAGTACAGACTGTTCTAGGCTGATAGCCTGTCACAGACATCTATGTGTGAAAGCAGCAGTATAATAACAGCAGTATAACAGGCATGGGCTATAGGACAAAATAAACAAAATAACATTTAATATGTTTTATTGTCACATACACCGGTTACGTGCAGTGAAACGTTTGGTTTTACCCCCCACCCTGGAATATATCCCCCACCCTGGAACTACAAGGCATCTGCCACTGATGGCTACAGTCGACGGAGGCGGGTTTGAGCGTAGGGAGGTGTGACAGCGACGGTAATATTTCATTGGCCAGACGTGCTAGACAAACAGCCAGAACATCAAATCGGGAAGACTAGTAAATTATGTCGTTCATATCCAGACGTTCCCTCCGCATCATGCGTAGGCTAATGTAAACTAAAGCAGTAGATTACACATACCCATCCCCCGTTCTCCTGAATCCAGTTGAGCAGTGGTCCATTTAGATACTCTGTCATCCACACCGCGATGTGATCCACCTGCGACGTCATCTCCTTGTTCACGCATTCCACGCATATTGTGCCCCCGAACTCGAAGAAGGCGATAATCCGTCCCCAGTTAACCCCATCCCTGAACAGCTCGTCTATCACCTCTCTAAATCTCCTCTCAGCCGTGGAGGATGTGAGATACAGCTGGTGTGACATCTCTGCAAAGTCGGGCTGGTACAGTCTTTCGAGTTCGTCCCCGGCCTCACGCAAAACTCTGTGAATAGCTGCATGCGGGTCCGGTTGGGAGAGCCATTTGGAAAGACTAGGGACGCTGCCCGGTCCGCCGTTATTGGCCCCGTGGCACCGCCGTGCCAAACCCGGCCGAGGAGAAATCATCGACCCATTATTAGCAGCACCTTCCTCCTCCTCGGCATCCTCGAAATCCCACGCATATCCTCGTTTCAAGAGTTTGTGACAAATGTACTTTTCCACTATAAAGCGGTTGTCGTCGTTTGCCATTATGATTGCCACTGATGACCTCAAAAATCCTCGTTTTTAAGAATAATACATCATAATTGTATATATGCACTGCATCGCACAATACATCAGATCAAACGAAAAGTGTATTTCTGAGAAAATGTTCTGTTCAAGTTTTTAGGATAGCCGCCTACAATTGAACTGTGCAAAACGAAACACTGGAAAGGGAGCGATATGTGTGGATTGAAAAACGGCCCCTTCACCCAACTAGGCTGAAACCGTGAAAAGTCCAAATATAAACCACGTCAGAATTTCCAAATGTTCCCAATTGTGCTCTCAAAATAAAATATTCGAAGCGTTGGTCAAAAAGTGGCGACAGTTCCCTTCTCTGTAGACTCCAAATCTAGACAGCCAGAAATACGGAAGAGATAAAAAATATTCTCCATATGCACATAATGTACACTACAAATACATGACCGAAAATCTACATATGAAGGTCAACGTCGCATGCATCCAGAATATGATACCGAAAACTATTCCAGCGGCGTTTTACGCATACATAAAGACGTTTTGAGTGAGGAATGTATCCCACAATTGCTGCCTGTTGTACACTCTTTGCTGCTTTGCTGGTGAGGTATTTCTTGTGTCAGGGGCGTTTCTAGGATTTGAAGACATTAGGGGCTTAGCCCAAAGCCAGTAGGGGGGTCCGGGGGCATCCTACCCCGGTAAAAAATAAGGAATTTCAAGAGCTAAATGCATTAATTTGGTGCACTTTGAGATGGACATTGAGACATTAGAACATTGAGAGATTAGATATTTTTCAGGTAACTTGCACTTTCCCACCTGCCATAGCAAACACTGCCAGTACTTAATTACAGAAACTATTTGGGTCTCTCTACTGGAACACTCTCTACTCTTTACTCTGGAACACATACAGTGCCTTCAGAAAGTATTCACACCCCCTGACTTTTCCCACATTTTGAAGTTTAAAATTGAAGTTTAAAAGCCTGATTAAATTTATATTTAGTGTCACTGGCCTACACACAATACCCCATAATGTCAATGTGGAATTATGTTTTAATTAATTTTAGACAAATTAATTAAAAATGAAAAGCTGAAATATCTTGAGTCAATAAGTATTGAATGAAATCATCAACAGTGTCGTCGTTTGCCATTATGATTGCCACTGATGACCTCCAAAATCCTAGTTTTTAAGAATAATACATCATAATTGTATATATGCACTGCATCGCACAATACATCAGATCAAACGAAAAGTGTATTTCATTGGATGTAGTGATCACAATATAGTAGCTATATCAAGTAAAACCAAAGTTCCAAAGGCTGGGCCTTTGAGGTCATACAAGAGGTTTTGTAGTGATTCCTATGTTGTTGATGTAAAGAATATTTGTTGGTCCGTGGTGTTTAATGAGGAGCAAACAGACGTTGCACTTGACAGATGTAATTGCTTATCCTAATTACTAATAAGCATGCACCCATTAAGAAAATGACTGTAAAAACGGTCAATTCCCTGTGGATTGATGAGGAATTGAAATATTGTAAAGGCAAAAGGAATGGCAAATAAGTCTGGCTGCACAACCAATTGACAAACGTACTGCAAATGGAGAAATCATGTGACTAAAAAGAAGAAGAAACTACACTATGAAACAAAGGTAAATTACATAAAGAATGATAGTAAAAAAGCTTTGGAGCACCTTCAATGACATTTTGGGAAAAAAGGCAAACTCAGCTCCATCATTCATTGAATCAGATGGTTCATTCATCATGAAACTGATTGATATTGCCAACCGCAAGATTAGCACATTTAGGCATGACATTCCAGCAACAAACGCTGACACTACACATCCAAGTATATCTGACCAAATTATGAAAGACAATAATTATAATTTTGAATTCCATAAAGTGAGTGTGGAAGAAGTAAAAAAAAGTTTAGTTGCCTATCAACAATGACAATGCACCGGGTCTGACAACTTGGATGGCAACTTACTGAGGATAATAGCGGACTATATTGCCTCTCCTATTTGCCATATCTTCAATTTAAGCTTACAAGAAAGTGTGTGCCCTCAGGGCTGGAGGGAAGCAAAAGTCATTCCTGCTTACTAAGAATAGTAAAGCCCCCTTTACTGGCTCAAATAGCTGACCAATCAGCCTGTTACCAACCCATATAACTGCTTTTTTAAACTGTGTTTGATCAGATTGAATGCTATTTTATAGTAAACAAATTGACAACAGACTTTCAACACACTTATAGGAAAGGACATTCAACAAGCACAGCACTAACACAAATGTCTGATGATTGGCTGAGAGAAATTGATGATGAAATGATTGTAGGGGCTGTTTTGTTACACTTCAGCTTTTGACATTATCGATCTGTCTGCTGGAAAATAAATTGTGTTATAGCTTTACACCCCCTGCTATATTGTGGATAAAGAGTTACCTGTCTATCAGAACACAGAGGGTGTTCTTTATTGAAAGCCTCTCCAACATAATCACGGTACAATCAGGAATTCCCCAGGGCAGCTGTCTTGGCTCATTACTTTTTTCAATCTTCACTAACAAAATGCCACTGACTCAACACTATACACGTCAGCTACTACAGCGACTGAAATGACTGCAACACTTAACACTTAACAAAGATGTGCAGTTAGTTTCAGAATGGGTGGCAAGGAATAAGTTAGTCCTAAATATTTCAAAAACTAAAAGCATTGTATTTGGGAAAAATCATTCACTAAACCCTAAACCTCAACTAAATCATGTAATAAATAATGTGTAAATGGACCAAATTGTGGTGACTAAACTGCTTGGAGTAACCCTGGATTATGGTCAAAATGTATTGATACAACAGTAGCTAAAATGGTGAGAAGTCTGTCCATAATAAAACGCTGCATGGACTACTGTTCATTCATGTGGTCAGGTGCCACAAATAGGGACTTCAGAAAATTGCAATTGGCTCAGAACACTGCAGCACGGCTGGATGTACACAGCGAGCAAACATTAATAATATGCATGTCAATCTCTCCTGGCTCAAAGTGGACATGTTGAAAGCACCGAGCTGTCTGTCAAGCACACAGCTCAGACACCCATACATACCCCACAAGTTATGCCACCAGAGGTCTCTTCACAGTCCCCAAGTCAGGAACAGATTATGGGAGGCGCACAGCACTACATGGAGCCATGACTACATGGAACTCTATTCCACATCAGGTAATTTATGCAAGCAGTATAATCCGTTTTAAAAAACAGATGTGTTATAGATATGTGTTAGTGGAGTATGGGCCTGAGGGCACACACTTAGTGTGTTGTGAAATGTGTTATGAATGTATTGTAATGTTTTGAAAATTGTATATCGGCCTTAACATAATAAATACAAAAACAAATACAAAAGTATTGAACCCCTTTTCTATGGCTTAAATAGGTTCAGGAATACAAATGTGCTAAACAAGTCACATAATAAGTTACATGGACTCACTCTGTGGGCAATAATAATGTTTAACATGTTTTTTGAATAACTACCTCATCTCTGTACCCCACACATACAATTATCTGTAAGGTCCCTCAGTCGAGCAGTGAATTTCAAACACAGATTCAACCACAAAGACCAGAGAGGTTTTCCAATGCCTTGCAAAGAAGGGCACCTATTTGTAGATGAGTAAAAAAATAGAAGTAGATTTTGAATATCCCTTTGAGCATGGTGAAGTTATTAATTACACTTTGGATTGTGTATCAATATACCCAGTCACCACAAAGATACATGGTCTTGCCTAACTCAGTTGCCGGAGGGGAAGGAAATCATTCAGAGATTTCACCATGAGTCCATTAGTGACTTTAAAACAGTTACAGAGTTTAATGGCTGTGATAGGAGAAAACTGAGGATGGATCAACAACATTGTAGTTATTGCACAATACTAACCTAAATGACAGAGTGAAAAGAAGGAAGCATGTACAGAATAAAAATATTCCAAAATATGCATCCTGTTTGTAATAAGGCACTAAAGTAAAACTGCAAGAAATGTGGCAAAGAAATTCTGAATACAAAGCCTTAACTTTGTGGCAAATTCAACCACTCTTCATATTTTCAACATGGTGGTGGCTGAATCCTGCTTTGGGTATGCTTGTCAACAGCAAGGATTAAGGAGTTTTTTTAATGATAAAATGGAATAGAGCTAAGCACAGGCAAAATCCTAGAGGAAAACCTGGTTCAGTCTACTCTCCACCAGACACGGAAAGATTAATTCACCTTTCAGCAGGAAAATAACCTAAAACACAAGGCCAAATCTAAACTGGAGTTGGTTACCAAGAAGACAGTGAATATTCCTGAGTGGCTGAGTTACAGTTTTCACTTGAAATCTGCTTGAAAATGGTTGTCTAGTAATCAACAACCGATTTGACAGACCTTGTGTCAGGATTTGGCCAGGGTTATTCCGGTTTTGGTCACTAGATGCCCCCATTGTGCTTTTTGACCCTTTTGTTTTCCCAGTTATTATTTGCACCTGTGCCTCGTTTCCCTTGATTGGATTTAAACCCTTAGTTTTCCTCAGTTCTTTGCTCTGTGTTTGTATGTTAGCACCCAGCCATGCTGTGAACTCTTGGTTCTTTAGTTGGATTTTCTTGAGGTACTCTGGTTTTGTTCTTGTTTATTTTTTATTCTTCTTTTGAGGTTTGTTTTTTCCCTGCTGTTCTTACCTCTTTGTGGATTTTCCTTGTGTCTTGGAGGATATACATTTTTTCTTTATTAAATCACCGTCTCTAGTACTGCTGTGTCTGCCTCATCTTCTGGGTTCCAACTATTAGTGGCTCAGTTTACTAAGTGACTGTTTCTCACACCGGAGACCTGAGTTCGTAACCGGGTCCTGACATCTTGGAGAATTTTTTAAAAGAATAATGTGCAAATATTGTATAATCCAGGTGTGCAAAGCTCTTAGAGACTTACCCAGAAATAGAAGCTGTAATCGCTGCCAAATGTGATTCCAACATGTTGTACACTCAGTGTATTTCTGGCATCAACAAAATCTCTGTAAAACGTTACTTCATAGCTCTAGAGATGTGTGGTTATGGTGGACACTCATATCAGACTGAAACACTACCCCCCCCCCACACACACACACACACACACACACACAAAAAAAGACAATCAAAAGGTTTGGGGCTGGTCCAAAAACATCCGGGGCTGAAGCCCAGGCCTAGTGGCGCTACTGTTCCTCACCCATCCAAAGTTATCCCTTGTGGGTTTGTTTGGAGTAGGTCTACATGTTCTTCTCATTTGGTTACTTAAGTTTAATCTGGAATACAATTGAGAAATTGATGCCATGATAGGCATGATAGGATTTTGACCTTGAATTCTTATCTAATGCATAAAAGTTTGACATAACCCTAACCTTTCCCTGAGATTTCATGGCTTTTACTCTCCGAAACCCTGCCTGATTAATAATTCCTGAACCCTTATTAGACAGGACTACACCATTCATTCATAAAGGGACTGTTTTAATCTAGCCCACATCTCACTGGTGGATGTATATTTGGATGTTCTGTGTTTTGCTCTTTCTTCCAGTGTGTCTGTGTATCTCTCGCTCAATCTCTCTGTCTATATCTATCTATACATTCCCTGACAGGGCAACACAGCTCCTAAATCCTCATGCAGTCTTCCTGATGATCTGAGGGAGCTACACTACCGGTCAAACATTTTAGAACACCTACAGTACTCATTCAATAGTTTTTCTGTACTTTTACTATTTTCTACATTGTAGAATAATAGTGAAGACATCAAAACTATGAAATAACACATATGGAATCATGTAGTAACCAAAAAAGTGATAAACAAAATCATAATACATTTTATATTAGTGATGACAGCTTTGCACACATTCTCTCAATCAGCTTCACCTGGAATGCATTTCAATTAACAGGTGTGCCTTCTTAAAAGTTCATTTGTGCAATTTCTTTCCTTCTTAATGCATTTGATCCAATCAGTTGTGTTGTGACAAGGTAAGGGGGTATACAGAAGATAGCCCTATTTGGTAAAAGACGAAGTCCATATTATGGCAAGAACAGCTAAAATAAGCAAAGAGAAATGCCAGTCCGTCATTACTTTAAGACATGAAGGTCAGTCAATATGGAAAATGTCAAGAACTTTGAACGCTTCTTCAAAAAACCATCAAGCGCTATGATATAACTGGCTCTCATGAGGACCACCACAGGAATGGAAGACCCAGAGTTACCTCTGCTGCAGAGGATAAATTCATTAGAGCGTCGTGTCTTTGGCTATGCCGGATTAAGCGATATGACATTCTATTCTATAAAATAATTTCTCTGTAATTAATATTACCTGATTGAGCTAATCATGTAAATGTAATTAACTAGAGAGTCGGGGCACCACAAAATAATATTTATAGAGCTGTTATTTTCCGAATAAACTCTTAAAGACCTAGTAATATTTTACATCAATAGCAGTCAATATTAATCCTCACCTTAATTCAGTCTCATCTGAAAGTTGTAAATTCTTGCTTATCTGCACGAACCCTGGCTAACAAGTTGAATCAGCAATACAAAATTGGGTTTAAATATTTATTTGCTAAATACCTAACTAATCACACAGAATTACACATACACATAATTAATCCTAACTTGATTACAAATTACGTCATAAAGGAAAATGTCCCTGGCGGGCAGAACAGATATGACAGCTGTTTACACAAAAGAAAAGGGTGTAACGGCCGTCATCGGTGGAAGAAGGTGAGGACCAAGGTGCAGCGTGGTATGTGTCCATATTTATTAAATGAACACGGAAATAACAAAGAGAAACGACCAAAAACAGTTCTGGCTGGTGCAGACACACAACAGAAAACAGAAAGCTATCACCCACCAAACTCAAAAGAAAACAGGCTTGACAGCTGCCTCTGATTGAGAACCATACCAGGCCAAACACAGAAATAGCAAATCATAGAAAAACTCACATAGACAACCCACTCAACTCACACCCTGACCATACTAAAACAAAGACATAACAGAAGAACTAAGGTCAGAACGTGACAAAGGGGCTGGGTTTGGGTGAAAGAGCGGGAAGACTGAGGGACACAGGGCGAAGCTGTGCTATCGTAAATATAGTATCTTATGCATTCTAAATTACTGCCCATTTGGAAAAGGAAAATGCAATAAATATTTACTCTGAGCTGCGCTTCAGTAGGTTGGTGGTAGATGGAAGGCCGTGTTGCCCAACCGAGTCCTTTGTCCTTGGTGGTCTCTGGTGGTCAATTGAATACGTTGTAGTAACGTCGTTGTGTGGTAGACGGGATACTCTGTCTGTTCCTTCCTAACCTGCGTTTGCAGCTGCTGTTGCTAACTCAACGGCTAGGAGGTATCACTTCTGAAGTGAATAAGAGTTCAAAGTTCATACCATTCGCAACCAAAGCTCATGCTGATGTTGGCTTCGTTCTGTAGTTATTATCTGAACCATTCTGACATTAGACCATCATCCTCACATCCTCGGAAGAGGAGGATACATTGTCGTCAAGGCTTTATATAGGAAGGGAGAGGAGGGCGTGTTTGAAAAGTTTTATAGCCCATGTCCCTTCACAGGGGCGGGCCACTTATTGAGCAGACCCTAACCTTATGAAAACCCAAATTTCACATTTTAGAAACTAAAATCACATTTCATCCCATCACAAATAATTTCATATTCAAACATTTAAATTGAACAACAATTCCATGTGAATCCGATAACTCTGATGTGTAGACTTTACACTGTAGAGTTTATGTCATCTTATCATTGATGAGAATGTCTCAGATGACAACCGAACTGACATCATTTTCATTATGTACCACTGCATATGTTCAATTGGTTGGATTACCAGAATATAGTTCATTTCCCCCAACCTTCTGATGTTCCCAGAATCTCTACTTTAACTAAGGGGTTTGCAAATGTAACATCATTCAATAGGGTAGAGAGAGGAAAAAGGGGGGAAGAGGTATTTATGACTGTCATAAACCTACCCCCAGGCCAACATCATGACAAGGACCACCACAGGAATGGAAGACCCAGAGTTACCTCTGCTGCAGAGGATAAGTTCATTAGAGTTACCAGCCTCAGAAATGGCAGCCCAAATAAATGCTTCACAGAGTTCAAGTAACAGACAAATTTCAACATCAACTGTTCTGAGGAGACTGCATGAATCAGGCATTCATGGCCGAATTGCTGCAAAGAAACCACTACTAAAGGACACCAATGACAAGAAGAGACTTGCATGGGCCAAGGAACACGAGCAATGGACATTAGACCAGTGGAAATATGTCCTTTGGTCTGGAGTCCAAATGGTTGATTTTTGGTTCCAACTGCTGTCTTTGTGAGACGCGGTGCGGGTTAACGGCTGATCTCTGCATGTGTTTTTCCCACAGTAAAGCATGGAGGAGGTGTTATGGTGTGGGGGTGCTTTCCAGCATGGCTGCCACAGCATTCTGCAGCTCTACGCCATCCCATCTGGTTTGGTTTTAGTGGGACTATCATTTGTTTTTCAACATGACAATGACCCAACACACCTCCATGCTGTGTAAGGGCTATTTTACCAAAAAGAAGAGTGATGGAGTGCTGCATCAGATGACCTGGCCTCCACAATCCCCCAACCTCAACCAAATTGAGATGATTTGGGATGAGTCGGACCGCAGAGTAAAGGAAAAGCAGCCAACAAGTGCTCAGCATATGTGAGAACTCCTTCAAGACTGTTGGAAATGCATTCCAAGTGAAGAGAGTGGTTGAGAGAATGCCAAGATTGTGCCAAGCTGTCATCAAGGCAAAGGGTAGCTATTTGAAGAATCTCAAATATGAAATATATTTAGATTTGTTTAACACTTTTTTGGTTACTACAGGATTCCATGTGTTGTTTCTTTGTTTTAATGTCTTCACTATTATTCTACAACGTAGAAAATAGTAAAAATAAAGAAAAACCCTTGAATGAGTAGGTGTTCTAAAACTTTTGACCGGTTGTGTATACTATAGCTACCTGCTGCCCAGACTGTTCTGTTCCCCTCATGGAAGATGAAAGTCCACTACTCAAACAGAATATGTAAAACCTCACATCCACCCACAGTACACACAGTAGCCCCCCAATAACCACCCGGCTGAACACACACACTGTACATCAAAACTGAAACGCTCCGTAATGGTACAAAACATCCCCTCCACTCAACATCTGTAAACACAGGAGCCAGGATTGATCAACTGTAACCATAGGTTGTGTATGTATCTAGGCTGTGCAACCCTCAGCAACGGAATAATGTAAGCACATAATCCAAACAAAGCAAACACAGATACACAAATACATTTTTTACAATTTAGTCATCTATTGAAGTGGTTCTCAAACTGTGGGGCGTGTCCCTGTGGTTGGGGCGGGAGGTCCCAACAAGCCCATGTCAGCTAATGTTTTTTTAGCCTATAGATTTTGTGGTTTGAGTCAACTCAAATATCACATGAATTCACATTAGACATGGCAAAATGTGAACAATTGCAAAGTTAGTTTTAAAACTACAAAAATGTTTTCTGCACCCCATGACAGAATGTGTAGAATTGCAGGAAATATGCTTTAAACCTGAAAAAAAAGGATCTCCGCCGAAAGGAGAGGTGTGAACAGTTGGTGTCATGTGTGGTGTCACGAGCAGTACTTGTGCGCACGCGCGCAGGGGTGGTGTGGAATGTGGAATGGGGCTGAGTGAAAAGGTTTGGGAACTCTTGATTTAGCAGAGTCTTATGCAGACCTACTTATAGTCAGTGCATTCAACTATGTATACTTATACATATGGTATACGTTAGGTTCCATACCAGTGTAATAACAAAGCCTAAAAGCTTTCAAAAGAGGCCTGTGTTCAGCAGCCTACTGAGTGCAGAAAAAATTATCATATTTAACCTAAAACAGAGATCTAGATGGGCATTGGAAGGAGGAAAAACCCCACCTAGAACTAAAACAGGACACATTGTAAAAGAAAAAAGATAAGAAAAAATGACATTTTCCAAAGTTATTTATTTTATTATGTAAGAAAATAAGACAAAGCAACATTGTTCTACTACTTACATTTTTATTTTCAACGGCACACAAGGTGAAATTCTTACCCGTTTGGCAAAAACGAAACAGAACAGAACACAACCAATATAATGGGAACAGAAGCGGAATGCATCATGAAATTTTCAGTAGTACTGTACTTATAAACTCTATATAATCTTTGAAATATCTCTGGACGACACCAACGAATGGGAAAACTAGAGCATTTTAAAACTTGGTGGTAGTGTTTTAACATATTGTGAGCATAGGTTTCATTTGCATAGCTTAAGTGTTAAAACAAAATAGCTTTGTCCATGAACTACATATTATACCAAATGTCTATCAACTACAACATTAATGTGCTGCTAGAAGCAAAACAACTCACACAGATGATAACATGACAGGTAGACACAGAAACCTTGCTGGACAGTGACAGTATGCCTTGAACCAATGTCAAATGAGAACCTCAGTGTTGATTCATGCATTCTCACTTCCGACATTTTGGTTTTGAGTAAGGCCTTTTTGTACAAAAACTAAACTGGAATTGACGACAACAACAAAAAACACGGTAAAACAGTATCAAATTAACTGGTAAACCACAAGAGGCTCAAGTCAAGTTTTTTTTCTGTGGATGAAATTGGATTATTTTAGCATCAACATCTGTAGTTCTCTCTTTTAAGGCTTGGAATGGGTCCCCACAATTGTCGTGCTTGACTGCATTACAAACTATTTCTAGGATAGAACAGAGAAGCAACATCAAACAAAATAAATCTCAAATAGTTGCATCGTACTTACAGAAATGGTCTCTTAATACATCTTGGCATTCAAATATTGGTGGCTTTTCAAAAGATGATGTATATTTTCTGATTTGTAGCGTATTGTTTGTGTTAAAGTGAAGTACATTCTCCACATAGTTGATCGATGGAAGGAAGACTTGCATTTTCCTCTTTAGAGGACTTCAGGAGGGATCTGTGAATACTTACCGAGACAAATAACAATCAGATAGGAACGCATTGGATGACGTCCACAGTGACTGTGCATGAAATGTCAAATCAGATAATACAATAGCACACAGAGCTCCTCAATGAGCTTGCCAGTCCCTCTTCGTCTCTTGGCCTCTATATAAAATACAGCTCTGGCGCCCTCTCTAGGCCCAAGGGGACTTTGCTCGAACCTGCGAGTCACACCCCATGCCTTGTCATGACACCACCCCATCAATCTTATTAAGGAGTCAAAATATGTACACAGATCACACATACAAAGACTCTCAACCCCCTCAGGAAAACAGGAAAGAGCGGTCATCAGCTGTTAGTGGATTTGTTCCTCTACTACATCGTATGACTGTCCCATGCTGACCTTTAACCTGTCGCTTCTACCTCAGGTAGAAAACACAAATAAGATGGCGTGAAAGTGACAGGCAAATAAGAGGAATATACATTAGAGGAGGTTTCTCTTTTTTCCCAGCCATCACCAGTGTCCAATGGCTTTTCTCTCTCCCTGGAGTAGGCTGGGTCAGTGTATAGTCCTTCAAACACATTGTAACATAACACTGCATTAAAATCTCTCCCATCGGCTTCTTCACAAAGCCCCTACATGCACAGCACACACAAATTCCTTTGTACTTCCACATACAATCTCTCTACCTGAAAATGCCTTGGATGTTTATTTCCGGGAAGCAAATGACATTTTTGCATTGCCCTCTTGCTATGCCCTCTCTCATTACTGTTTTTATTTGATTTAACCTTTATTTAAATATGCAAGTGAGTTAAGAACAAATCATTTTTTACAATGACGGTCTACCCTGACCAAACCTGGACGACGCTGGGCCAATTGTGTGCCGCCCTATGGGACTCCCAATCACGGCCGGATGTGATTCAGCCTGGATGCGAACCAGGGACTGTAGTGTCGCCTCTTGCACTGACATGCAGTGACATAGACCGCTGCGCCACTCGGGAGCCCAAAACGACTAAAATCACCTCGAAGTTTAGTTAATGTATCCACAGCATGGGCCAAAACACCACACGACATAGACAGCACATGGAGGGGCCAAAACACCACACGACATAGACAGCACATGGAGGGGCCAAAACACCACACGACATAGACAGCACATGGAGGCGCCAAAACACCACACAACATAGACAGCACAAGGAGGGGCCAAAACACCACACGACATAGACAGCACAAGGAGGGGCCAAAACACCACACGACATAGACAGCACAAGGAGGGGCACAGGTTACAACAGAGTGATTATAGAGGAAAGAAGCCCTGCCTGCAAAAGAAAAAAGCTTTGGAAGGTGGAACAGAACGCATTTGGTGAAGATAGAGTTTAAGGTGATTAAGCTAGCTTACTCAGAATGGTCTGCATGACATACAGTATTGTTTGCGTTGGTATTTTGTCAGACTCTTGGTAAAGGAATTGCAGGTCAACATGCTGACATAATCTCTGGAGACAAATCTCTGCATGGAAGGGAAAAAAAGTAAATGTCAATGGAATAATGACAAAATGGCTGCCAAGGATGGTATGTGTTACATCATCGGTCAAGTGGAAAAGACATCCACCATCTTCTTTACTTAGATATTATCACTGGTGGATGAGATGACTGGCCATTTAGCCTACCCAGGGTTGTGCCCTCTAGGGGAGAAGGGGATGGGAGAGGAGTGGTGGCTCGGTTGGGTTCTTCAGTGGCTACGACTCTGGGAGGATGGAGAGGCGGGGGAGGGGGTGTATGAGGGAGGAGGTTGGGGTGGGCGTGTTACTCCCGCTTGTCCGCTGCTTTGGACTGCTCCCTCTCGATCATACAGCGACGCACAATGCTGTCGAAACTCCCCAGGTAGAACAGAGCGACGGTCCGGAACAGCCCCATGGTCACGATCTGCACAGAAGTCACATTAACATTATGAGCCCTAGTCACTATTCACGATCACCAGAGTTAGACAGGAACAGACAGTTTTGGGACAATCTATTATTATGTTATAATCATATAAAATATGACTTAATTATATCTCTATGGTTATAATAGATGTGTAATAGATACAAAATTGCTTTGGTAAGGTGATTGTTGAGGTTCAGTTAACGCATGTTTACCCCAGAGTAATATCCTGGGTGTGTTGTAATGGGACCATTCCTGTACTGTTGTTACCTGCTGGAGGCCCTCTGTGATGGAGGTGACAGGTGACATTCCACAGGTGAGAGCCGAGAGCATGTAGCCGTCAGGCCCCACAGAGATGTTGAAGTTCCCCTGCAGTAGGGGTCACAAAGACATGGCCGTCCGAAAAAACGCTTCATCACACTTCTAGAGAGCCATTCTCTCTATGGTCCTGACTGGAAGGGATGTACTGATAACACTTTTTGTGTTGGCCTAAGGCAGAGTAAATGTGATGGTGACAGTTGTTAAGAACGCAGTCTCTTACCACAGCATCCTTGACCACGATTTTAGCAACCTGGTCCGGCTGAGTCACCCCAGACGTTTCGGAGATCAGTCTGGTCTCTAAAGGCTATGGAATGGACAAAGAGAGAAAATATAACGCGAGGCTAGTCCTGATGTGTCTGTGTCAGGGGGGTAGGCCACCGTTACATAAATGTTACATGGCTTCATCTGCATAGAGGAGTAGAGGAAAGAGTACATTCAATTAGCCACAAAGAGGCCTTTTGGCCTCCAACCTGGGTAGGAGGAGGAACTAAATACTACCCACTTCCATCTGCAGGGACTCAGCCAGACCACAAAGGGCAAACTTGGACGGGGAGTAGGCAGTGTAGCCAAACAGGCCGATCTGGCCAGCCTGGGAGGAGACAAACATGATGCGTCCCATCCTCCGCTCCTTCATAGTGGCGATTACGGCCCGTGTGGGATACACACTGCCCAGGTAGTTCACCTCCATCAGACTCTGTTATAGACAAGGGAAGGAGCACAAAAAGTCATTCATGATGTATTACTATTATTATGAATGAAAGCTGAGTAATACCCATACTACTGGAGCAAAAATAGTCCTGCAATATGTTACGTGTTATATGTCTGTGCAGTTTCCATAGTAATAGCATTTCTCTGGAGGGAGGCCTAATGAATTCAGACCCTTAACGAGGCATGTGACCAGCAGTGGAATGGCAGGATGAGAAGGAGCCAGGCTCCTTCCAGGAATTGTAATGAAGCCAAATAAATATACAGAACAAAAATATAAACGCAACATGCAACAATTTTACTGAGTCACAGTTCATATAAGGAAATCAGTCAATTTAAATAAATAAATGAGTCTTAATCTATGGATTACACATGACTGGGCAAGGGTGCAGCCATGGGTGCACCTGGGAGGGCATAGGCCCACCCACGGGGGAACCAGGCTCAGCCAATCAAAAAGAGTTATTCGCCGCAAAAGGACTTTATTACAGACAGAAATACTTCTGTTTCATCAGCTGTCGGGGTGGCTGGTCTCAGACGATCCCGCAGGTGAAGAAGCCGGATGTGAAGGTCCTGGGCTGGAGTGGTTACATGTGGTCTGTGGTTGTGAGGCTGGTTGGACGTACTGCCAAATTCTCTAAAATTACGTTGGAGGCGGCTTATGATAGAGAAATTAACATTACATTGTCTGGCAACAGCTCTGGTGAACATGCCTGCAGTCAGCATGCCAATTGCATGCTCTCTGAAAACTTGAGACATTGTGTTGTGTGACAAAACTGCACAATTTAGAGTGGCCGTTTATTGTCCCCAGCACAAGGTGCACCTGTGTAATGATCACGCTGTTTAATCAGCTTCTTGATATGCCCCACCTGTCAGGTGGATGGATTATCTTGGCAAAGGAGACATGCTCACTAACAGGAATGTAAACACATTTGGGCATAAGATTTGAGAGAAATAAGCTTGTTGTGCGTATGGAACATTTCTGGTATCTTTAATTTCAGCTCATGAAACATGTGACCAACACTTTACATGTAGCGTTTATATTTTTGTTCAGTATACATTAGGATGTGAACAGCCACATTTACCCTCGGTCATTATCTTAGTATTGGAACAATCCCTTCATGCACACACTTGTGAACACACACAATATAATTTCCCTTCGGTCATTATCTCTGAATCTGGACAATCCCTTGACTGTGAGAGAGCGAAGAAACCTGCCACCTCTTTGGCCTTGAATTAAACCGCTCTCTCATTCTTCCACTGCAATCCAATCTGCTGCAGACCTAGACTGCATTCTCATCTTGCCTTATGGTTTGCTAACTGCATCTTTAAACTAAAAGCTGAACCCTCAATTCCACCTTCAGACACACATCAAACCCATTGACTGTTCAGTCTGGGAATCTAAAATCTCCTCTCATTGCCTATTCAGAGTTAGTTTTGGCACAACATCAATGTTTTCTGAAGCACATACTGTAGGTGTTGGGTTTCTGTGTTCATCCTTCCAGCCCTGTCTGTCTATTCCCCTGGTTAGTTACAGTAGCCTCCCCAACCTACTAGTTACCTACTTACTCTGAAGCGCTCCACCTCCACCTCCTCAAACTTCCCAGAGAAGGACGGCCCAGCACAGTTCACCAGCATGTCCACCGGACCAAGCTTCTCTTGACACTAAATGCATTCAAGTTACATTGATGTTGTCATTTGCAAATAATTATACAAAAGTTAAAATCACCAATGTTCCCTCAAATTTGTTTTCTGTAACTGAGCAAATTTCAGGTCTGCTGAGCTCAAACTTGAACCTTGTGAAAATTCTGTGTAACTTTTGGTACACATTTACTGTTAACAATGAGGCTGTACCTGCTTTAAGTTACAGTTATAACAGTGGCCAAGTAAGCTACTGTGGCTATTTGATCATAATGTAGGACTACCAGAGTGGACTACCATCAAAAACAATGGAGAAAATGCATCCCATAACATTTTAACATGGAAATAGCTGTTCTATCATTCAGCCTACAGTAGCAACCAATATGTGGTGTTCAAAGTAGGCCTACATTCCATGAGACCTTTGGAAAAAAACATGCAAGGCTTGACATTAACCCATTTATCCACTTGCCCCCCAGACCAGGAGGTGACTGAAAATGTTGTGGTGTTTGATGCAAGAACCCACTTTACAAAATAAAATGCATTATTATTCCCATACCATTATTACAGAGAATAAGACAAATTATTCTACCCTCTACCTATTGGCTACTTAGCTTATTCAAGATATGTCTCAAAATACAACACTACCCTTTTAGACAGAAAAATAATTATTTACCTGACATCTTTACCTGACTTTACCTGCATACGCTGTGTGCCCTTGTAGGAAGCAACCACTCCCCCATTGCTGACAAAAAATGAGCTATAACTGGGCTAATAACTCACTTACTAGAAAATAATATGAATACATGTGCACACGTGGCTACATGCAGCTCTCGCTCTCGCTATCTCTGGTTATGGCGCACCGGATTGGTAGAGTATAGGTTGTGCCTGTCAATGCAATAGAATCCTACTCCAATGCGCTCTGCCTACAAGAAAATCTCTTGCATAGTTAGCTTTGTTTCAGTATGTTGCATTGAACGTGTCTGATATTACGTTGATTCGATCCCAATTCTCACAGTAGAGCGAAACATTGATAGTGTTAACTAAAAACCTAGAAAGTTGAGTGAAGCTCAATCACGTGCCTCCCTGCGGGGGCTGATATTTCCTCTGCGAAGCAGTCACGGGAGAGCTGTGCTCCTGCGAACAACTTGGAGGGAAGATTGCCTGTCACTTGTGATTTACCTGCTTAATCACACTTTCCACCTGTCCGTAGTCCTTGGACACATCAACTGATATGCAGAGCACAACCCGAGTGGAAGAGGAATGTGAATACCAAAACAGTCAGTGCTCGTGTAAGAAGTTGCTAATGTGATCATTAGGGTGAATATTTTATCATTTACTTGCATCCAAAAAAAGAGCCGTCTTTCTTCTTCCAGGTTGTACTAAAACATGTAGCTACGTAATACATACCTGCTTATCATTAATCGCACATTTCTCTACTTTTTTTTTCCACTTGAACCAATTTACTCGAAAGAAAAGGATAGAAGGCTTGATAAATGTGCTGTATGGGTGAAGAACAGGGCAAAAGAGTCAAGGACATTGATGTTTTTTATTTGATTTCTGCTAACCTCGTCTCTTGCCACTAGTGTGATGAATGCTCATTGTCTGTAGCACTCCATAGCAATGCTTTTCCCTATGCCACTGGAGCCTCCAGTGACCTGCAGGTTGAGAGGTGGTAGGTGAGAGAGGAGGGGCATTCCTTCTGAAGTTAAATACAAGGGCTGTGCCCCGGGGGTCAAAGTACAACATATATAGGTAATTATAAACTGGCTGGTTTGAACCCTGAATGCTGACAGCTGTGGTATATCAGACTGTTTTACAATGGGTATGACATTGCATGTATTTTTTACTGCTCTAGTTACGCTGGTAACCAGTTTATAATAGCAATTAGGCACCTCGGGGGGGGGGGGTTGTGTTATATGGCCAATATACTATACCCTCTCGTGCCTTAATGCTAAATTATAAATGTGACTTTTGCAAGTTAGTACATGTGTTTCTTTTACACAAATGTCCTGGTTTTGACTAGCTTTGACTACCTACAGATGCAAACCACAGATGCCAGTATTAAAATACTAGTTTTCACTAGAGAACTGGTGTGTTACTAGCTAGTCAATTCATTGTAGGTGTGCCGTAGACGAGATGAGCCATCTGTTGCATTTCTTAGGAAATGTATTCACCTGCAACACCTACCGTGCAATGGTCACTTACCACGACGTGGGCCCCATTTCATTTGAGAGGTTTTGGGCTAATCAAAGGGGATATCATATACAACATCAACGACTAGAAGCATGATAAAAGGCTAAAGGAGCCACCAGGAATTGAAGAAAAGCCAATCCGTGATCGTTGAACTCAACCCTTCCTCATAGGACATGGGTGAAACTGCCAGTTTGGTTAGCTTAGTAGCTAACGTTCACTTTTGGACTCAGTTGGAGAGAATCGTGGGGGCTGGTCAAAGGGGTGGCGACAGAGGAGGAGTTTTCTAGCAGTATGTTTGGCAGCGAGTCAGAAGCATTTCTCCTAAAAAACTATCGCTGTGGTGGACCCACTGAGTTATAAGGTGGATCTTGCACTCTGTTCCTGCCGAGCTGCAACATAAACCAAAACGACCGCTGTGAAACAGGTAAGAATAACGAAGTACTTCTGGGTCACGAATTTTTAGCATTTTTTTAAAACAAGATTTCCTTCCTGTATGCGTTGTAAAAGCACAGGATGTTGTGACACCATAAAATGTGAGTCATTATACTCAGCAGTATTTCTAGGTTCCAAATCCACAACGTTTAGACCCAGAGGACCGTCACTGCGCATTTTGTGGCAAATCAGTTTAAATCCAGTAGTTTTTTTCATGTTGGACATGCATATTCCATCCTACACCATTTTCAGTACCTTGTGTCACTTCTAATTTCCAAATCCACAGTTCTGTGGGTTTTATGCTGGACTACAACCCCAAAAGGCGTATTACCGCCACCGACTGGACGGTTTGACACTAAAACAAGGTAAAAAAGAAAAAAGAATATCCATACGTGATAGTGAAACTAACTTTATCCACCCAAATAGCAATAGTACATTGACAAAACAAAACTCCAACCTCTTCCTTCTTTCAATTCTCCATATCTCCCTTCTTCTCAGGCTCTGCGGCTTTTAATAATATTCCATGTAAGTCCTTCGAAGAGAAGTCTTTCAGCCCCAGGATCCGCTCTCACAATGATATCTATCTACCTGGACCTTCTCACCACCTTGGCAGGAGCATTTATCACCATAGCTATAAAGTCCACCCTAACCTTTAAAATGTCAGGATCCTGCTGGTGAAGGCCTACACCACCATTGACTGGTCAAGTGCACCATTCACACCCTCAATCCCTTTAACAGCTGCTGCATATGATATGCTCTGGATAGACTTTGGCCACCTCATTCTCTTTCACCCTTGTGTGGCATTTGAAAAATGTGGCTTCTTCTTTCCCACCACAATTGCAACATGTCACTTTCATAACACATAATATGATCTTTTCCACAAGTTGGACATCTCGGCTTCTCCCTTCTGCATACACTTGAAACATGACCAAAAGCTTTACAAATATCACACTGCATTGGTCTTAAGATAAATACTCTGATTCTGTAGTTAATATACCTTATTAACTGCATTTGAGTAGGGAGAGAAAAAACCAAACAGATACTCTTCACTCCAGGAATATTTTTCATCTCTTCAACATCTACTTCCCATGAGACTCCAGATATAACCCCCCTGAGGAGTGCCCTGCTTCTAAGAGACACACACGACACTTCAAACTTATCAAATCGGGTGAGACGAAACACACGTTTCTTCTGCTCCTCAGAAGCAAAACAAATCTAAACCAGCCCGCCTCTCTTGATCCTAACACCCTTCACTCTACCCAGCACTCTGTCCACCAGTATGGATATCTCAAATGGATTCCTCAAGATCAGTAATTCGATCATCTGCTCCTCATTTACAAACCGTACTCCTACAAGATATGAAGTGACATTATCATCACTGTACTCTACTTTTCTCTGTTTTCCTTTCTTTTTGACAATATTCCAATGCTCCTTGATTCTACCGCCATTAGAATCCACTTCATCATCCACTTCTGGAATCTTTCTGAATAGATGCGTTGCCTAAAATCCCAAATCCGCAGTTTACACCTAGAGGAGCGTCACTGCTCATTTTGCGGCCCTTAAAGAGTGGTCAATCAGCTTAAATCCAGCAGGTTTTTTTTTCAAATTGCACATATATATTGCACCATACACAATTTCCTGTACATTGTCACAGTAAAAGTGGGGTCCATTGTACCCGAGAGCACTTGTAGTTTCCAAATCCACAAAGTTTACACTCTGAGGAGCATCTCTGCTCATTCTACAAACAAACAATACATTTATTCAAAAAATGAAGATACAATTTGGTTCAAATTAAAAATATAATCAAAAACTTTTGTGAAATGATCATCGATATTAAAACAACATTTTCAAATGATATGCATTATCCAATTCATCTCACGGGCTGAGTGAACCTACTGGGCATAACCTGGTTGAATCAGGTTGTGAATCAACATTGTTTCCACGTCATTTAAAGAAGAAAATATATTGGATGATTGTGGTGATAGAAGTCCAGCAACACTTCCTATAACCTAGATTTTGTTCTAACTAATCTGCTTTGTACAGATAATTGTGTATGTTGCAATATGCATGTCCAATATGTAACACGTACTGCATTACTGCAACAATGTACAGGAAATTATGTATGGTGCAATATGTACAGTGCATTTGTAATGTATACAGACCCATTGACTTTTTCCACATTTCGTTACGTTAAAGCCTTATTCTAAAATTGATTAAATTAAAACATTTCCTCATCAATCTACACACAACACCCCATATATAAAAAACATACCTTATTTACTAAAGTTTTTGGGCTATTTGCTACGAGATTTGAAATTGAGCCCAGGTGCATCCTGTTTCCATTGATCATCCTTGAGCTGTTTCTACAACTTGGAGTCCACCTGTGTTCAATTCAATTGATTGGAAATGATTTGGAAAGGCACACACCTGTCTAGGTCCCACAGTTGACAGTACACGTCAGAGCAAAAACCAAGCGATGAGGTAGAAGGAATTGTCCCTAGAGCACCAAGACTGGATTGGGTCCCCAAGAACACGCTTGTAGCATCATACCCAAGAAGACTCCAGGTTGTAATCGCTGCCAAAGGTGTTTCACCAAAGTACTGACTAAAGGGGCTGAATAATTATGTAAATGTGCATTTTTGTAAATTTAGCTTTGTCATTATATTGTATTGTGTGTAGATTGGTGAGGGGAAAACATCTATTTGATCTATTTTAGAATGAGCCTGTAACGTAACCAAATGTGTAAAAAGTTGAGGCGTCTGAATTTTTTCCGAATGCACTGTATTTCCAATATGACAGGATGATAGCAGTGCAGGCTATGTTATGTGTGATATTGTGAGGTGCTATACAAATTTGACAGTGGCAAAACGGGGACTTCAAATAGGCCTATCGCATGTGAAGGGAACTGTAGCCTCCTGTTCAGATGGGTTAGATGGAAACTGAAATCTGGACACTGACTATGTCTAACCTCTCTCACATAGCCTTTAATATTAAAGGTTAACTTCTCGATGCAAATTTCTTGCAGTAAAATAATACACCAAATCTAGGCTACATTTTGGAACACCTGTGAGATAGGGGGAGTAGACACAAATACACTGGGTTGATCATTAGGAGGAGCAGGAGTCAATAAGCTGTCATTACATACTTTAGAAACACAACTATCCAAACAACCCTTAGAGGCAAACCGATCACAAGGAGGTGGCTTGTTTTTCAAATTCATTGTCATTATTACACATTATTTTGCTTTCCACCAGACACTGAGATTATTTGACCTTTCAACAGGACAATAACTTAAAACAAGGCCAAATCTACACTGGAGTTGCTTACCAAGAAGACTGTGAATGTTCCTGACTGGTCGAGTTAAGGTTTGACTTAAATCTATGGCAAGACATAAATAATTTGACAGAGCTTAAAACATTTTCAAAATAATAATGGGAAGATGTTGCACAATCCAGGTGTGGAAAGCTCTTAGACTTACCCAGGAAGACTCACAGCTCTTAGACTTACCCAGGAAGACTCACAGCTCTTAGACTTACCCAGGAAGACTCACAGCTCTTAGACTTACCCAGGAAGACTCACAGCTCTTAGACTTACCCAGGAAGACTCACAGCTCTTAGACTTACCCAGGAAGACTCACAGCTCTTAGACTTACCCAGGAAGACTCACAGCTCTTAGACTTACCCAGGAAGACTCACAGCTGTCATTGCTGCCAAAGGAGCTTCTATAAAGTATTGACTCAGGGGTGTGAAGAATCATGTAAATGAGCTATTTCTGTATTTAATTTTTGATACATTTGAAAACATTTCTAAAAACGTGTTTTCACTTTGTCATTGTAGAGTATTGTGTGTAGATGGGTGGGGTCAATTTTTTTGGAATGCATTTTGAAATCAGGCTGGGGGCGGCAGGTAGCCTAGTGGTTAGAGCGTTGGACTAGTAACAACAAGGTTGCAAGATTGAATCCCCGAGCTGACAAGGTAAAAATCTGTCGTTCTGCCCCTGAACAAGGCAGTTAACCCACAGTTCCTAGGCCATCATTGAAAATAGGAATGTGTTCTTAACTGACTTGCCTAGTTAAATAAAAGGTAAAAAAAAAAGTGGATTAAGTCTAGGGGTAGGAACATTTTCTGAAGGCACTATATTTGTATGCTCATGTGGAAGACTGGGTTTGTACCCGGGTCATCTGTGAGCCACAAGAATGTGTTAGGCTTTAGATGAGTAGTCTATCATTAGCTCGCTCCCACGCACTCTCTCACTCTCACTCTCTCTCACACACACACACACACACACATCTGGGATGGGTCATCCTGTTATTTGCTAGAAAGAGTTTAGAAAGACACAATGTTTGAGTCACATTTAGTCAATGTGACTCAAACACTGTGTATTTCACTGACTATATAAATCCGTATTGTGAATTTGAACATTGCTCAAGACATCTGTTTGGTATTTCAGTTGTTACAGATATGCTGATAGGTGAAGCATCGCCACAATGCGTAATATTTTACTACGAACACTGCAGCAGAAGCAGACTCCTTCCTCTGCTACAGGGGTGCAACTTTAACTGGGAAAATGACCCCCCCCCCCCCCCCCCCCCCCCCCCCCACACACACACACACACACTCATTCTGAAATAGCATTTTATCCCCCCCAGTTTTATTGTTGTACTGTGATACAAAAAGGGGCATTGGTGTGCTTTAGGAACATGTGGATGCCTCCGAGCGTGCGGACAGGCTGTGTGAAGGTCAAGCTTCCCTGAGGTTGGCTTATAGGAGAGATGGCAGATGGGAGATGAACAGAGGCACAAGATCTGTGACTTGCTTTGCTCTCTGGAGCAGGGCTCCTTTTTGAAAGGAGGAATTACTGAGGTGGAGTAACTGAAACTGACAATACGTTGTGTCTGTGACGCCTGCCGTTTGGTGAGACGCAGACCTGGTGGTGAAACTGGGAAGACATTGTCCTTTTTGAAGCAGTCTTTACCTGATAAAGCCATGTTAAAACATGGCATGTATTCAGTGAGAGCTGCAGAACCCAATACGGTGTTTCAGATGTCAAGCTTATGGTCATTTTTCAACAGTGGGTAGGAGGGAGATTCCCAGATGTGTGCAGGAGTGCATGGGGCAAAGGAATGTTTAGTATCTGTGGGAAGAAAAAAACGGTCAATTGTAGGGGTGCCCATATTGCTGGGGATCAGAAGCATCCAGTGTGAGAGAGGTTGAGATTGTCAGAAGGATCAGAAGGGGTCACATGCTGAGGCAGTTAAGAGAGTAGAGGATGATGGGTCAAGGGTGAGAAGTAGGCCTTTGCCAATACAGTGATACGAATTTGTGCTTCAGTAAGGTTGGCTTTTTAGATTTCATTGCTATAGTTATCAGCTGTACTGCAGAAATGGAACGTGAATCACAGAAAATAGATGTTGTGGTGGCAGAAAAATAGATGTTTTACTACAGAAAAGTAAGGCTACAAGGTGTGTTGAACAAAGTGGGCCTGGTGTAGGATCAGGTAGAATCAAAGTATTGGAACGGGATGGTTATTTTTAATAGTGGTATATAGGTTTAGTTGGTGGTGGATTTTTTTTTCCTTTTCTTTGTGTATGTAACGTGATTGAACACACAGTAGGTGGCGGCATGCACAAACAAAATGTGCAAACGCCATGATACCAAAGAAGAAGAAACTTGAACAGAGGCAGCTGTGTGTGTAGTGCAGTGTTGCCATGTTTGCGGTTTTGCTGCCATTTTGGGCTACTTTAAAAACAATGTCGCGGGTGAAAATGTATTGGTTGTGGGTTTTTGGGCTATTTCTAAGTTGCACCATGGTATTTCTCTTAACAAATACACTACTGTTCAAAAGTTTGGGGTCACTTAAATGACCTTGTTTTTGAAAGAAAAGCACTTTTTTTTGTTGTCCATTTTTAAAATGACATCGAATTGATCAGAAATACAGTGTAGACAATGTTGTAAATTACTATTGTAGCTGGAAACGGCAGATTTTTTAAATGTTCTATCTACATAGGCGTACAGAGGCCCATTATCAGCAACCATCAGTCCTGTGTTCCAATGGCACGTTGTGTTAGCTAGTCCAAGTTTATCATTTTAAAAGGCTAATTGATCATAAGAACACCCTTTTAAAATTATGTTAGCACAGTTGAGTATCTGGAGCATCAGCATTTGTGGGTTTGATTACAGGCTCAAAATTGCCAGAAACAAATAACTTTCTTCTGAAACTGTCTATTCTTGTTCTGTGAAATGAAGGCTATTCCATGTGTGAAAATTCCAAGAAACTGAAGATATCATACAACGCTGTGTACTACTCCCTTCACAGAACAGCGCAAACTGTCTAACCAGAATAGAAAGGGGAGTGGGAGGCCCCGGTGCACAACTGAGCAAGAGGACAAGTATATTCGTGTCTAGTTTGAGAAACAGAAGCCTCACAAGTCCTCAACTGGCAGCTTCATTAAATAGTACCCGCAAAACACCAGTCTCAACGTCAACAGTGAAGAGGCGACTCCAGGATGCTGGCCTTCTAGGCAGAGTTCCTCTGTCCAGTGTCTGTTCTTTTACCGATCTTAATGTTTTATTTTTATTGGCCAATCTGAGATATGGCTTTTTCTTTGCAAGTCTGCCTATAAGGCCAGCATCCCGGATTTGCCTCTTCACTGTTGAAGTTGAGACTGGTGTTTTGCAGGTACTATTTAATGAAGCGGCTAAGTCTTGAGACAAGGCCGAGGACAAAGTCTACTTCTGGAGAAATCCAGATAAGAGGCCCCGCTCCTCCTCTCCATGACAGACGCAGGTGGGAGGCCGCTTACTTCTATCCACCCCCATCTGACCAACACTCTACAAACAGCGCCTCATCCGCTTCCAGTGCCAGTTTTTTTTTATCCAACGAGAGACTGGGCCGACCGAAGGGCGAAGGGCGGAGGTAGCCGAGGACACGCGCACCGACGAGATGCCGCACCCGCCGGGGTAAGAAGAAACGACTACCAGAGGCAGAGGGGACCGTTCACACAGTGTCTTCAATTTATCAAGCAAGATATTGAGCCCTGCCCATGTCTCCTTGCTTAATAAAGGGTTTTCTTTTGTGCCCTCAACTCAGTGCAACGATTTCAATGTTAAGGTAGACATGTTTAAGTTTAGAAACATCTGTTTAAGGGGATACTTTAGCTTCTCCAATCGTGATATTTCTACTGAACATGTAGGTTGCTCACCTGCACATACTCCGACTTCTTTTAGAAGCAAGAGTTATTGTATACCTCCAGCCAATCGCAATCACTCTATCGAGACATATTGCACCAGCAGTATGATCTCTATTATTGAATCTCTTGATCTTCTCCCTGATAATACTTGATAGTTACTTTTGATGTTGAGTCGTTATACACGAATTTCACACGAGGGCGATATAGAAGCTATGGAACATTTTCTTCTGCAACGTGACTCTAATGAACAACCTTCAAGTGCATGCACTGGCTGAAATAGTACTCGCACACAACTACTTCAAGTTTCTAAATTATTTCTTTATTCAGACGAAGGGTACTGCTATGGGATCCCCCATGGCTACTAACTATGCTAATTTGTATGTGGGTTACATGGAGAAACAGTCCATTTTCAAACCTCTTTGTTTTCTTGCCTAACATCATTACTTGGAAACGGTATATTGATATTTTTGTTCTATGGAGGGGTGATGCTGTTAACTGTTGTTCTGAGCATCTGAGATTTACTATGCAATCTGACACACGTCAAATCAGTTTCCTTGATTTTCTGATATTGTGTGAGGATAATGTTCTATACACTGATCTTTACAAGAAACCTACAGATCGTAACATTTGAGGGCTGATAGTTGTCACCCGCTTCACTTGAAAAACAGTTTGATCTATAGCCAATTCTGTCGAATCAAAAGAACAAAAAACAATCAGATTTCAACAGAAATATGGCAGAGACGCGAATACATTTCAAGGAGAGTGGGTACAAAAATGGTCAGATTAATACTGCCATTTGAGAAAGTTCTAAACAAACCGAAACCAAATCTTTTTCAAGAACAGTCTCGCAAAAATAACCATTCTTGCGTTCTAACTACCCGCTATTCAAAGTGCTCTGAACAAATTATGGGAATCGTTCACAAACATTGCCACATTCTAAGATCCGATGACAGTATCGGTAATGTGTTTTCGGACCCTCCCTTGGTCATATTCTCGCGGGGCAGAAATCTCAGAAATCAATTGGTAAACTCTGATTTACCACCCCAAGATATCCCTGCACAACGTCTATTTGCGCCCCACCTGGATGGAGACTACACGTCTAATGTCAGGAATTGTAAACAGTTGAAGTCGGAAGTGCACATACACCTTCGCCAAATACATTTAAACTCTATTTTTCCACAATTCCTGACATTTAATCCTAGTAAAGATTCCCCGTCGTAGGTCAGTTAGGATCACCACTTTATTTTAAGAATGTGAAAAGTCAGAATAATCGTAGCGAGTGATTTTATTTCATCACATTCCCAGTGGGTCAAAAGTTTACATGCTCTCAATTAGTATTTGGTAGCATTGCCTTTAAATTGTTGAACTTGGGTCAAACGTTTCGGGTAGCCTTCCACAAGTAAATTGGGTGAATTTTGGCCCATTCCTCCTGACAGAGCTGATGTAACTGAGTCAGGTTTCTAGGCCTTTTTGCTCGCGCACGTTTTTTTCAGTTCTGCCCACAAATTTCTATAGGATTGAGGTCAGGGCTTTGTGATCGCCACTCCAATACCTTGACTTTGTTGTCCTTAAGCTATTTTGCCACAACTTTGGAAGTATGCTTGGGGTCATTGTCCATTTGGAAGACCCATTTGTGACCAAGCTTTAACTTCCTGACTGATGTCTTGATGATGCTTCAATATATCCACATCATTTTCTGTCCCCATGATGCTGTCTATTTTGTTAAGTGCACTTGTCCCTCATGCAGCAAATCACCCCCACAACATGATGCTGCCACCCACGTGCTTCACGGTTGGGATGGTGTTCTTTGGCTTGCAAGCCTCCCCCTTTTTCCTCCAAACATAACGATGGTCATTATGACCAAACAGTTATTTTTGTTTCATCAGACCAGAGAATATTTCTCCAAAAAGTATGATCTTTGTCCCCATGTGCAGTTGCAAACCATAGTCTTTTTTTAATGGCGGTTTTGGAGCAGTGGCTTCTTCCTTGCTGAGCGGCCTTTCAGGTTATGTCGATATAGGACTCGTTTTACTGTGGATATAAATCATTTTGTACCCGTTTCCTCCAGCATCTTCACAAGGTCCTTTGCTGTTGTTCTGGGATTGATTTGCACTTTTCGCACCAAAGTACGTTCATCTCTAGGAGACAGAACGCGTCTCCTTCCTGAGCAGTATGATGGCTGCGTGGTCCCATGGTGTTTATACTTGCGTACTATTGTTTGTACAGATGAACGTGGTACCTTCAGGCGTTTGGAAATTGCTCCCAAGGATGAACCAGACCAGACTCTACAAAAAAAATTCTGAGGTCTTGGCTGACTTCTTTTCATTTTCCCATAATGTCAAGCAAAGAGGCACTGAGTTTGAAGATAGGCCTTGAAATACATCCACAGGTACACCTCCGATTGACTCAAATGATGTCAATTAGCCTATCAGAAGCTTCTAAAGCCATGACATCGTTTTTTTCTGGGATTTTCTAAGCTGTTTAAAGGCACAGTTAACTTAGTGTATGTAAACTTCTGACCCACTGGAATTGTGATACAGTGAATTATAAGTGAAATAATCCGTCTGTAAACAATTGTTGGAATAATTACTTGTGTCATGCACAAAGTAGATGTCCTAACCGACTTGCCAAAACTATAGTTTGTTAACAAGAAATTTGTGGAGTGGTTGAAAAACTAGTTTTAATGACTCCAACCTAAGTGTATGTAAACTTCCGACTTCAACTGTGTGTGTGTGTATATATATATATATATATATATATATATATATATATACTGCTCAAAAAAATAAAGGGAACACTTAAACAACACAATGTAACTCCAAGTCAATCACACTTCTGTGAAATCAAACTGTCCACTTAGGAAGCAACACTGATTGACAATAAATTTCACATGCTGTTGTGCAAATGGAAACGACAACAGGTGGAAATTATAGGCAATTAGCAAGACACCCCCAATAAAGGAGTGGTTCTGCAGGTGGGGACCACAGACCACTTCTCAGTTCCTATGCTTGCTGGCTGATGTTTTGGTCACTTTTGAATGCTGGCGGTGCTTTCACTCTAGTGGTAGCATGAGACGGAGTCTACAACCCACACAAGTGGCTCAGGTAGTGCAGCACATCCAGGATGGAACATCAATGCGAGCTGTGGCAAGAAGGTTTGCTGTGTCTGTCAGCGTAGTGTCCAGAGCATGGAGGCGCTACCAGGAGACAGGCCAGTACATCAGGAGATGCGGAGGAGGCTGTAGGAGGGCAACAACCCAGCAGCAGGACCGCTACCTCCGCCTTTGTGCAAGGAGGAGCAGGAGGAGCACTACCAGAGCCCTGCAAAATGACCTCCAGCAGGCCACAAATGTGCATGTGTCTGTTTCTGACCGTTTGAGCAGACTCCATGAGGGTGGTATGAGGGCCCGACGTCCACAGGTGGGGGTTGTGCTTACAGCCCAACACCGTGCAGGACGTTTTTCATTTGCCAGAGAACACCAAGATTGGCAAATTCGCCACTGGCGCCCTGTGCTCTTCACAGATGAAAGCAGGTTCACACTGAGCACATGTGACAGTCTGGAGACGCCGTGGAGAATGTTCTGCTGCCTGCAACATCCTCTAGCATGACCGGTTTCGCGGTGGATCAGTCATGGTGTGGGGTGGCATTTCTTTGGGGGGCTGCACAGCCCTCCATGTGCTCGCCAGAGGTAGCCTGACTGCCATTAGGTACCGAGATGAGATCCTCAGACCCCTTGTGAGACCATATGCTGTTGCGGTTGGCCCTGGGTTCCTCCTAATGCAAGACAATGCTAGACCTCATGTGGCTGGAGTGTGTCAGCAGTTCCTGCAAGAGGAAAGCATTGATGCTATGGACTGGCCCGCCCGTTCCCCAGACCTGAATCCAATTGAGCACATCTGGGACATCATGTCTCGCTCCATCCACCAACGCCACGTTGCACCACAGACTGTCCAGGAGTTGGCGGATGCTTTAGTCCAGGTCTGGGAGGAGATCCCTCAGGAGACCATCTGCCACCTCATCAGGAGCATGCCCAGGCATTGTAGGGAGGTCATACAGGCACATGGAGGCCACACACACTACTGAGCCTCATTTTGACTTGTTTTAAGGACATTACATCAAAGTTGGATGAGCCTGTAGTGTGGTTTTCCACTTTAATTTTGAGTGTGACTCCAAATCCAGACCTCCTTGGGTGATACATTTGATTTCCATTGATAATTTTTGTGTGATTTTTGTTGTCAGTACATTCAACTATGTATAGAAAAAACTATTTAATAAGAATATTTCATTCATTCAGATCTAGGATGTGTTAATATAGTGTTCCCTTTATTTTTGTTGAGCAGTATATATGTGTATGTATGTGTGTGTGTGTGTGTGTGTGTGTGTGTGTGTGTGTGTGTGTGTGTATATATATGTGTGTATACGTATATATATGTATGTATGTATGTATGTATGTATATATGTGTGTGTGTGTGTGTGTGTGTATGTATATACATACATACATACATACATACATACATACATACATACATATATCACACACACACACACACACATATATATATATATATATATATATATATATATATATATATATATATGTATGTGTGTGTGTGTGTGTGTGTGTGTGTGTGTGTGTGTGTGTGTGTGTACATGCATACATACATACATGCGTATTGGTCCAAGTGGCGGCGGCTGGCGTTCTGACCTGTGTCATGCTGTGTGGAGGTTAGGGGCTTCTGTCACCCATGATGGAACATCTCATCCAGGACAACCCTCTTCGTGTATCAGATGGATGAAACCGTGGCAACACTGGCCCGAGGCTGCATGGGAAACTTGTTGCTCTGGACTGTGTTGACTACTCTGTCTCCCATCCCATGTACCAGAATGCTGCTATTGGCGAGGACATACTCACCTTTACCGTTAAGGAGTGGCTACAGGTTCTACCAACAAAACACACTCTAGCCCACTGGTACCGTTAAGGAGTGGCTACAGGTTCTACCAACAAAACACACTCTAGCCCACTGGTACCGTTAAGGAGTGGCTACAGGTTCTACCAACAGAACACACTCTAGCCCAATGGTACCGTTAAGGAGTGGCTACAGGTTCTACCAACAGTACACACTCTAGCCCAATGGTACCGTTAAGGAGTGGCTACAGGTTCTACCAACAGAACACACTCTAGCCCACTGGTACCGTTAAGGAGTGGCTACAGGTTCTACCAACAGTACACACTCTAGCCCAATGGTACCGTTAAGGAGTGGCTACAGGTTCTACCAACAGAACACACTCTAGCCCACTGGTACCGTTAAGGAGTGGCTACAGGTTCTACCAACAAAACACACTCTAGCCCACTGGTACCGTTAAGGAGTGGCTACAGGTTCTACCAACAAAACACACTCTAGCCCACTGGTACCGTTAAGGAGTGGCTACAGGTTCTACCAACAGAACACACTCTAGCCCAATGGTACCGTTAAGGAGTGGCTACAGGTTCTACCAACAAAACACACTCTAGCCCAATGGTACCGTTAAGGAGTGGCTACAGGTTCTACCAACAAAACACACTCTAGCCCACTGGTACCGTTAAGGAGTGGCTACAGGTTCTACCAACAAAACACACTCTAGCCCACTGGTACCGTTAAGGAGTGGCTACAGGTTCTACCAACAAAACACACTCTAGCCCACTGGTACCGTTAAGGAGTAGCTACAGGTTCTACCAACAGAAGACACTCTAGCCCAATGGTACCGTTAAGGAGTGGCTACAGGTTCTACCAACAGAACACACTCTAGCCCAATGGTACCGTTAAGGAGTGGCTACAGGTTCTACCAACAGAACACACTCTAGCCCACTGGTACCGTTAAGGAGTGGCTACAGGTTCTACCAACAAAACACACTCTAGCCCACTGGTACCGTTAAGGAGTGGCTACAGGTTCTACCAACAAAACACACTCTAGCCCACTGGTACCGTTAAGGAGTGGCTACAGGTTCTACCAACAGAACACACTCTAGCCCAATGGTACCGTTAAGGAGTGGCTACAGGTTCTACCAACAAAACACACTCTAGCCCACTGGTACCGTTAAGGAGTGGCTACAGGTTCTACCAACAAAACACACTCTAGCCCACTGGTACCGTTAAGGAGTGGCTACAGGTTCTACCAACAGAACACACTCTAGCCCACTGGTACCGTTAAGGAGTGGCTACAGGTTCTACCAACAGAACACACTCTAGCCCACTGGTACCATTAAGGAGTGGCTACAGGTTGTAGCCCACTGGTACCGTGGAAACGATGATCTGTTCTGTATCTTACACACAGAGTTAAATGTAATGGAGTCTGTTGCACATGTTAAAGGTTGACATTCGTACAAATACCTGGACATTGCAAGACATGACGGCTTTGTCAACCTGGTAGCTACTGAGAAGAGACCGGTGGTCTCACCAACAGAACACGTACACAAACATTTATTTTGTCAGGGGAACCTGGTTTGATATACAGTAGTTGATACAGAGATTTCTTGTATTCTGAATAAATCCAATATTGTTGTGGGGGGGATACCAGAGGGAGGTGCTGCTTGTGGAAGTGGGCTTCTCATTTGACTATTACATGGAGTAGAATTTTGTAGACGAGGTCCTCAAATATCATCCCCTTATATCACGCCTAGACAGCCTGGGATACAGATACAGGTTGGTGGCACTTACTGTAGGTGGCCTCCAGATTGCAGGTCTGCCTAAGACCAGAGCAAGGCAGCTGGCTAGGTACTGCTCTGTTTCGGCGGTTATGGGCAGCAGTAGTTTTGTGGAAGAGAACGGGCTTTTTTGTTCCCGTGAGTGTCCTTGTGTCAACGACCCTTGAAATGGTTGGGTTCTTTGTAATGTGATTGGTGGATTCAATGAAGTATTAGCAGAGATAAGGATGTAATGAGTGTCTGGTCTGTGGAATGGGGCAGATTTCTATGAAAGTCTCAGAGGAAAGTGTCATCTCTCCGTATGCATATGTCTGTCTCTCTGTCCAATAAACCTTTACATATAGCAGTTGTTCTATATCTATATTAAGCTCTTATCTTTGGGTTCAGGATTTTCCACACCTTGAGCAAAAACACATTTTTAGGAGTAGTAACTATTTACTTTATGCCGAAGCTGGGTGTTAGGCCAAGATAGAGCTGTACATTTACTGCTATAACCTCTTTCTCCTCACCTCCTGGCTCTTAGCACAGTGAAATCGTTTACATACTGATAGACTGCAACCTACTATTGTGTATTACTGTCTATTCGGAATTTTACTCCCTGACTCCTAATCTACCGATAACTTTGCTTGTTTGTTGTCACTGCAACAACACCATGGTAATGTTTGTGTCAACGTTCTGTTATTTAAGCTATTTTACCCTAATTTACGATTGTAATTTCAACAAAAGATTAGATTGGTCAAACCCAATCTTTTTGAGGTTTGAGGCCAAGGTGAGGCCAACAACAACTGCTTCAACATAATACCATTACATCATATTCCTGCATGCAGCCCACATTTGATGATGAGTATTCTCACACAGTTGTGATTGGTTGAGCTGGTATAGGGTGATGTGGTGCTGAGGTCTCTAAAGATCACATTCTTCAAGTTAAAGAGTCAAAGAACTGAACAGTGCTGGAGAACGGATGTTCCACTTCCAGGCAAACACAAGGGAGAAAAATAAATGGTGGAGGAGGAGTTAAGGGGGAATCCCCTGAAGCACTGTTGTAACACAGACTTAAAGTGAGATACTCCAAATAAAACATACAAGCCAAATATTCATATGAAACTGTCTGGAAGTGACTGCACTTTTTCTTCATATTTACAGCCACACCCCCAGCCACATGTTCTGCCACAGCTACAGTTACTCACACAGTAGTAGGTGCAGCAGAAAACAACATACCACGGCAGCGTGCTACTACACTCAGTGGCGATTTTCAAATGTAAATCTTGCCCTGAAGTCAAGTTGTCACAGTTTCGAGTTAAGTTGTTTTGTGCGCGGCACAAATCATGTTTCATTGGCAGCATGGCCAATGTCGAATGTTTATCATTTTAATCTTGGAAAAGAGCCCCTTAATCCCAGATTTGGGACCGGTAGCCATGTGGATTATCCAACTTGTGTAATGTTTATGTCCAATGGCCGATGAGTACGGATACATTTTATCTATAATTTCTCTTCATATGACAAGGATTAAAAAGGATTTGGCAGTAGATTGTCTACTTGATTCATGATGATGACTGCTAGCTAAGATCAGTCCAATCAAAGCTATTGTACATATAACGTGATTTGACATTTTATCTGTGGCCAATGACCTTGAGTCTTCTTGGATGGGCACTTCTAATGAAACTCTATGGCAGCACCCTTAGACTTGGCGGTGATGTAGTGTCCCCATGAGTGACAGAACACTGAGCCAATCACAGTGCAACGCTCTGTATTTTCTGCTGGCTTGCCCCACCACCACAGAAAGCATTGAGCTAGACTGAAACACCTGCTTTTTGGAGCTGCCTTACTCAAGAAAACAAAAAAGAGACTATGTTTTCATGCGGTTTTATTAACTCAATGATATATTTTTTTACATTGTTTGGAAACTGATATGTGACATGTACTAATGACAAAATAACATGAAAACAGGCAAGCCCTTTTGTTACTAAATATATAGTTGACCTTCTCCAGTGAGCCAAACAATCTGGACAGGAGTGCAGTTAAAGAAATGCACACATTTGAGGTAACGTAAGGTGACGATGAGTCATTGTCAAACTCAGTTTTGGTCAAACAAGACTGAAAGAAGAGAGTGTGGTGGATGAATCAGAATTAGTTGGGTAACAAGTAATTAAGATGTCTTATCTGCATAATATTCTTATGTATACTTCTTATGATATACTTTTTATTATAATGTATTTCTAATGACTCTGGTGTTGGCAGTTGCATTTCTTCCCTCAGCTGGAGCACAGTCAGTTGGGACCCAGAGACGGGAGAGGTCAGGCTTGTCTTTTACATGTCTCTGGCGCTATGCAGAATATCAGAAAGGGAAGAGGACAGGAGGGAACATTGTCTTCATATGTGAATGTGTCTTTATCTATTCTTAAACCATGTGAAGGGATGGCGGGAGTACCTTTTGAATTTTGTTCAAACAAGACTTCCTGTACACAAATATTTGAACTCATCAGTCTCTCCCGAACTGTGGACATGATGGTGTGGTTTAAACTGTAAAATTGAAGTATTCTGCGATTACATAACTCCATTTGGGGGGTTTCCAAAGTAGCCTTCAACTGCACAGTTCAAATACCAACTCCCTACCATCTATTCTGGTCAAAAATATAAATGCAACATGTAAATTGTTGGTCCCATGTTTTATGAGCTGAAAAAGATCCCAGAAATGTTCCATATGCACGAAAAGCTGATTTCTTTCCCTGTCAGTGAGCATTTCTTCTCTGTCAGTGTGCTGGGGACAATAAAAGGCCACTCTAAAATGTGCGGTTTTGTCACACAACACAATGCCATAGATGTCTCAAGTTTTGAGGGAGCATGCAATTGGCATGCTGACTGCAGGAATGTCCACTAGAGTTGTTGCCAGATAATTAAATGTTAATTTCTCTACCATAAGCCACCTCCAACTTTGTTTTAGAGACCTCACAACCACCGACCACGTGTAACCACGCCAGTCCAGGACCTCCACATCTGGCTTCTTCACCTGCGGGATCGTCTGAGACCAGCCACCTGGACTGCTGATGAAAATGTGGGTTTGCACAACTGAATAATGTCTGCACAAATCGTCAGAAACCGTCTCAGTGAAGCTAATCTGCATGCCCGTCGTCCTCACCAGGGTCTTGACCTGACTGCAGTTTGGCGTCGCAAACGCTCACCTTTGATGGCCACTGGAGAAGTGTGCTCTTCATGGTTGAATCCCGGTATGGCGTTTGTGTGGGCGAGCGATTTACTAATGTCAACGTTGTGAATAGAGTGCCCCATGGTTGTGGGGGAGTTATGGTATGGGCAGGCATAAGCTACAGACAATGAACACAATTGTATTTTATCGATGGCCATTTGAATGCAAAGAGATCATGATGAGATCCTGAGGCCCATTGTCGTGCCATTCATCCGCCACCATCACCTCATGTTTCAGCATGATAATGCACGGCCCCATGTTGCACGGATTTGTACACAATTCCTGGATGCTGAAAATTCAGTTCTTCCATGGCCTGCATACTCACCAGACATGTCACTCATTGAGCCGTGTTTGGATGCTCTGGATCGACATGTACGACAGCGTGTTCCAGTTCCCACTAATGTCCAGCAACTTCACACAGCCATTGAAGAGGAGTCGGACAACATTCCACAGGCCACAATCAACAGCCTGATCAACTCTATGTGAAGGAGATGTGTCGTGCTGCATGAGACAAATGGTGGTCACACCAGATACTGACTGGTTTTCTGATCCACACCCGTACCTTTTTTTCAAGGTATCTGTGACCAACAAATACATATGCGTATTCCCAGTCGTTCGAAATCTGTAGATTAGTGCTTGATAAAAAATTGACAGATTTTTATATTCTTGTTCAGTGTATCTACATGGGTGTTGCCAGTACTCTAAATCATTATTTTTCTCAGATGCACCTCATGTGCTGTGTTGTCTGACAGCTGGCAATAATCGGATCCAACAGAATTTGTGTTTTGTAAGAGACATTTCATATGGGTGCAATTAAGTGCGGTTTCTGTTTAATAGCTTTATAAACAAGTGGAGTAATTGCAGATAGTTTCAGGTATGCCCCCCCCCCTCCTCTTTACACCCTGTTCTCTTGTCTCCCTTCTATTTATAGTAGCTCATGTTGAGGAAGGGCTGAGAGTGGCGCGTGACTGCTGAGAATGTCCAGTTAGTGTGTCTGAGCATTTCCCCTCGACTCTGCCCTCTGTGTCCATGGTAACCAGCCAAATTCAGAATTCACACCATGCAGGCATGTTTCTATACTGTAAGCTGCTGCTGTGTTACACTGGAGGAACCAGTTCAGTTGCAAAGCTGCTTATTCATCCCCTGGAGGTGAATTATTTTATTACAACTAGTCTGACACTCCTAACCCTCCTTATCTTTAGCACGTATTGATTATCTATAGCAGGGCACTTTTGTTTCAGCAGCTTTATGCTTCAAACTAATCATGGTCTAGATTGAAGACCATTTAATATTCAGTTGATGAGTCAAATCAGTTGTGTATCTAAGCAGCCCATACATATATTTACATACAGAGCTGGTGTAACTGAGTCAGGTTTGTAGGCCTCCTTACTTGCTCACACGTTTTGCAAATGTTTTTGCAAATGTTCGATAGGATTGAGGTCAGGGCTTTGTGATGGCCATTCCAATACCTTGACTTTGTTGTCCTTAAGCCATTTTGCCACAACTTTGGAAGTATGCTTGGGGTCATTGTCCATTTGGAAGACTCATTTGCTACCAAGCTTTAACTTCCTGACTGATGTATTGAGATGTTGCTTCAATATATCCACATAACAAACAAAAAAATGAATTTTTTGCAAATCTATTAAAAATAAAAACAGATACCTTATTTACATAAATATTCAGACCCCTTGCTATGAGACTTAAAATTGAGCTCCGGTGCATTCTGTTTCCATTGATCATCCTTGATGTTTCTACAACTTGATTGGAGTTCTCCTGTGGTAAATTCAATTGATTGGACATGATTTTGAAAGACGCACACAGAGAGCAAAAATCAATCCATGAGGTCGAAGGAATTGTCCGTAGAGCTCAGAGACAGGATTGTGTCGAAGCACAGATCTAAGGAAGGATACCCCAAAAAATTCTGCAGCATTGAATGTCCAAGAACACAGTGGCCTCCATCATTCTTAAATGTATGAAGTTTGGAACCACCAAGACTCTTCCTAGAGCTGGCCGCCTGGCCAAACTGACGAATAGGGGGGGAAAGGCCTTGGTCAGGGAGGAGACCAAGGACCCTATGGTCACTCTGACAGAGCTCCAGAGTTGTTCTTTGGAAATGGGAGATCCTTCCAGATGGACAACCAACTCTGCAGGACTCCACCAACCAGGCCTTATAGGTAGAGTGGCCAAACGGAAGCCACTCCTCAGTAAGAGGCACATGACAGCATGATTGCAGTTTTCCAAAAGGCACCTAAAGACTTTCAGACAATTTAGAAACAAGATTCTCTGGTCTGATGAAACCAAGCTTGAACTCTTTGGCCTGAATACCAAGCATCACTTCTGGATGGCACCGTCCCTACGGTGATGTATGGTGGTGGCAGCATCGTGATGTGGGTATTTTTTTTAGTGGCAGGCACTGAAACCTGGCACTAGTCAGTATCGAGGGAAAGAAGAACGGAGCAAAGCACAGAGAGATCCTTGATGAAAATGTGCTCCAGAACGCTCAGGACCTCAGACTGGGGTGAAGGTTCATCTTCCAACAGGACAATGACCCTAAGCACATAGCCAAAACAATGCAGGAGTGGGTTCGGGACAAGTCTCAGAATGTCCTTAAGTGGCCCAGCCAGAGCCCGGACTTGAATCCGATCTAACATCTCTGGAGAGACCTGAAAATAGCTGTGCAGCAACGCTCCCCATCCAACCTGACAGAGCTTGAGATGATCTGCAGAGACAAATGGGAGAAACTCCCTAAATAGAGGTGTGCAGCGTCATAACCAAGAAGATTCTAGGCTGTAATCTCTGCCAAAGGTGCTTCAACAAAGTACTGAGTAAACGGTCTGAATACTTATGTAAATTCAATATAATTTTTTATTTGTAATAAATTTGCGGAAATTTCTAAACTTGTTTTTGCTTCATCATTATGGGCTATTGTGTGTAGATGGATAACAAAAGAAGTTCATCAATTTAAGAACAAGGCTGTAACATAACAAAATGTGGAAAAAGTCAAGGGGTCTGAATAGTTTCAGCACCCCTACTTCCTGTGGCTATGTTCCTCCATCTTCTCTTACCCACAAAATGTATTTTGCTATTACAGCAAAATAAAAATGTAACTTAAGGACTTTCCTATACAGATTAAATTGCTTACCCGCTCCACAGCAAGCGGCTGTTTGAGGTTTAAAAAGGAACAATATAAAACAGTACTTTTTTGGGTTCAAACCAGTTCAGAACTTTATTTTGCTGGTTGGACCATTGGAACGGAACAAAAAAAATATATGTACAGAACAAAATATTTAATTTCCAATATGGGTTCCAACCACTGATTAAAACAGATTGTAATAGCTGTAGGACTAATTGATATTTTCATTCACTCAACTAGTTGGCTAGTGCAATTTTGGTTTCATGTATTAGTATGAAAAGAAACACAACTGAACAACTTGCTATTTAGAGCGTTTCTCCAAAATACATGTTTTTGGCTTCAAAGACCATAAATAATGGCAGGCTATAACAAATGTGCAGTGACGAAATGACAGCTGAGAATGCAAGTCATTAATGAGTTAGCCCTTAGTTGGGCTAACTAACTCGAGGCTGTAATCGCTGCTCCAACAAAGTACTGAGTAAAGTAAATACTTATGTAAAATGTCATATTTCTGGGGTGTTTTTTAGTGAGGAAAAATGGAACAAAACTTTCCTTTGCCATTATGGGGTATTGTGTGTAGATTAAAATCCATGTTTGAATTTTGTAAAGTAAAATGTGGAAAAAGTCAAGTGGTCTGAAAACTTTCCGAATGCACTGTATGTTGCAATATAAATATTCTCTGAGCTGCTTTATTACTTTTTCTACTGTTCTTTTGATATGTTTCAATATTCTCAGAGCCACCTTCTTGATACAATGCATCAATATTTGCAGAATGTTTCCCTTCCCTGGCAAATAATGCAGACAGGCAAGTGCAAAAATTAGCTGGGCGCACATATAAGGCGGCACAATCAGAGAAAATTTGACTAGGTTTGATTAGGTTTAAAAAGGCAAAAGGATTTTCCTTTTGTATTTTGTGATTTTCGTCATTCTTCGGTTAAATTTGTTCGTCTTCATGCGTCCTTGTCGATTATAAGCTTAATTAACTCCTCTGTAGGCCTATGCCTATTGTTTCAGTGTTTCAGTTTATTTCCGCGGTCAGCTGTTTTATGGACCGGTTACTTTTCACATTGATGTCGGCATCAATTCAGCCTTGTTGTGACTTGTTAGCGTGTATTACGCATTTCATGTTGCACTGTATGGGCCATTCCACAAGTAAATCAATCAATTTGATGTTTAAGTATTGTACACGCTGTTCCAAAGACCATTAAACCTAATATTGAGCTGATAATTCATGTCTGGGCTGATTATTTTGTTATTGCTGTTCTCCAAATAGCATATTTTGCGTTTTTAAATTCTGTAGAAATGGGCTTCAGACCCCACACACAGTTTGACATACTGTAGGTTTAGCTGACCTGACGCCACTGTACATGGTCATTTGTTCCTGTAAATACACTGGAAATCAGTTTAGCAAAAATATATAATTTGGTCCCAGTTGAAAACTTTTTGGGTGATTCTGTCTTCTGGCATGTTATTCCATCTGTACCATGTCACCTTTGTGCTTAACCACACATGTCTCTACAGATGGCCAGCAGAAATGTGCCTTTTTTGCTATGCTCCCTACCCCACAGACATCATTCAAACACATAACCCTTAGAAGTGGAGTGAGGTCATTTTATCATATGAATATTATTTATACCTCACATGCGACCTGTGATACAACTATGCAATTAATATGAACAAAGTATATTAAAATACTTATCTGACTCCGTAATAATGATTGAGCAATACGGAAGGACTATTAAATAGTTACAGGAATAAACAATCAAGAAAGGTCTGAGAATTGTCTGTCCAAGGCAAATGGATTTCATTACATGTAATTCACACACAAGGCAACATTGACATTAAGGCATTTATAATCTAGGCATGATCAGAGAGCGACAGAGCGAGCAAAACAGAGAAGGCTGCATTTACACATCTATTTGTTTTCTTGCATAAAAGTTGTGGTCATGCTTTTGTGACTACAAAAACACTATAGTAAAATCTCAGTAACACTTAAAGGCCCACTGCAGTCTGTCCTGGTTCCTCCTGGCATCAGACTTATTACACTCAGGTGTTTCCCATTTCCTTATGATTTTCCCCCTTTAAAAGAGGTGTTTTCTGTTCTCTTTGCAGAAGCTTTATTTTGATGTGTTTGTCCCCTGAGTGAGTTTCTAGTCCGAGTGTTTGTTGTTTTCTCCTGTGTTACGGTTATCCTTATGTTATCTTTTCACAGTAAAGTATTTGTTTTTCTTTAAAATCATTAGTTCCTCGTCTGGTCCATTCTCTGCACCTGGGTTCAACCCCACCACATCACGCAGTCAAACTAGATTTCCAGTGTTTTATATATTTCCACAGTATGAGATTGGAATAATACTGTGAAAATGATGCCCTTTTAGTGTCAAATCAAATCAAATTTATTTGTCACATACACATGGTTAGCAGATGTTAATGCGAGTGTAGCGAAATGCTTGTGCTTCTAGTTCCGACAATGCAGTAATAACGAACAAGTAATCTAACTAACAATTCCAAAAAAAACTGTCTTATACACAGTGTAAGGGGATAAAGAATATGTACATAAGGATATATGAATGAGTGATGGTACAGAGCAGCATAGGCAAGATACAGTAGATGATATCGAGTACAGTATATACATATGAGATGAGTATGTAAACCAAGTGGCATAGTTAAAGTGGCTAGTGATACATGTATTACATAAGGATGCAGTCGATGATAGAGTACAGTATCTACGTATGCATATGAGATGAATAATGTAGGGTAAGTAACATTATATAAGGTAGCATTGTTTAAAGTGGCTAGTGATATATTTACATCATTTCCCATCAATTCCCATGATTAAAGTGGCTGGAGTAGAGTCAGTGGCATTGACAGTGTGTTGGCAGTAGCCACTCAATGTTAGTGGTGGCTGTTTAACAGTCTGATGGCCTTGAGATAGAAGCTGTTTTTCAGTCTCTCGGTCCCAGCTTTGATGCACCTGTACTGACCTCACCTTCTGGATGACAGCGGGGTGAACAGGCAGTGGCTCGGGTGGTTGATGTCCTTGATGATCTTTATGGCCTTCCTGTAGCATCGGGTGGTGTAGGTGTCCTGGAGGGCAGGTAGTTTGCCCCCGGTGATGCGTTGTGCAGACCTCACTACCCTCTGGAGAGCCTTACGGTTGAGGGCGGTGCAGTTGCCATACCAGGCGGTGATACAGCCCGCCAGGATGCTCTCGATTGTGCATCTGTAGAAGTTTGAGTGCTTTTGGTGACAAGCCGAATTTCTTCAGCCTCCTGAGGTTGAAGAGGCGCTGCTGCGCCTTCTTCACGATGCTGTCTGTGTGAGTGGACCAATTCAGTTTGTCTGTGATGTGTATGCCGAGGAACTTAAAACTTGCTACCCTCTCCACTACTGTTCCATCGATGTGGATGGGGGGGGTGTTCCCTCTGCTGTTTCCTGAAGTCCACAATCATCTCCTTAGTTTTGTTGACGTTGAGTGTGAGGTTATTTTCCTGACACCACACTCCGAGGGCCCTCACCTCCTCCCTGTAGGCAGTCTCGTCGTTGTTGGTAATCAAGTCTACCACTGTTGTGTCGTCCGCAAACTTGATGATTGATGATTGAGTTGGAGGCGTGCGTGGCCACGCAGTCGTGGGTGAACAGGGAGTACAGGAGAGGGCTCAGAACGCACCCTTGTGGGGCCCCAGTGTTGAGGATCAGCGGGGAGGAGATGTTGTTGCCTACCCTCACCACCTGGGGGCGGCCCGTCAGGAAGTCCAGTACCCAGTTGCACAGGGCGGGGTCGAGACCCAGGGTCTCGAGCTTGATGACGAGCTTGGAGGGTACTATGGTGTTGAATGCCGAGCTGTAGTCGATGAACAGCATTCTCACATAGGTATTCCTCTTGTCCAGATGGGTTAGGGCAGTGTGCAGTGTGGTTGAGATTGCATCGTCTGTGGACCTATTATAGTGTAAGAGCGGTTTGGAAAAAAAACACCTGAAAATTCTGCCTGTTTTGGTGGGATGGAGTTTTCCACCAGACAGTAAATTAGTTAGACCAATAAGAGCGTTCCAAACCTTTCTTTTGTCCTAGCAAAATTCTTGCTTTGAAATTGGTCTTAGCTTTCTTGACCTTTTTTTAAATTCAAAACAATGACCGTAAGGTACTTAACATCTACATTGTGATGAAGCCAGCTCCGATGCAGAAAAAGATGGTCAAGACAAAATTGGGTCTATGGAGAAAAACAAAACAAGAATGAATGGACAGTGGAGTTTATACTACAGCATCACTTTACATTACAGTGCCCTTAATACTGTGTTACTACTCACGTACCCATGTAGCAGACATGAGTCAGTAATGGTTGCTTATTGTCACGTGATGGGTAGCCCTGCCTGCGCCCCTTCGGGCCAGCAGGGAACTTTCTCTTGTTCAAGATGATGGTTTCTCCCACGGTAGACCCAGGTTCATATCTCGCATGTTACAATTAGTGTAAGTATTGTATTCACTCATTGTTAAGATGTACTTACAGCAGTAACCTTAACGCTAAGTGCAATGTGGGTACAGTGTAACAATATACTACACTTGTTATACTGTGATTATAATAAACAGTGAGGACAATACATAAAGAGTGGTACTCAGTGATGTTTGTGTGGTCAGGACTGTATAAATGCCAAAGGCTCTATTGCAGGAGACGTATGGGTTTATATACAGACCTGTGAATGAATTACCTAACTCAGTTGACAGAGAGGAAGGAAACCGCTCAGGGGTTTCACCATGAGGCCAATGGTGATATTAAACCGGTTTACAGAGTTTAATGGCTGTGATAAGAGAACTGAGGATGGATCAACATTGTAGTTACTCCCCAATACTAACCTAAAATGACAGAGTGAAGAGAAGGAAGCCTGTACAGAATACAAATATTCCAAAACATGCATCCTGTTTGCAAGAAGGCACTAAAGTAGAACTGCAAAAAAAAACACATGTTTTGTCCTGAATACAAAGCATTATGTTTGGGAGCAAATCCAACAACACATCACTGAGTACCACTTTATATTTTTAAGCAATGTTCACCATGCGCAAAGGGATATTCAATGTCTTGTTGTTTAACACATCTGCAATAGGTGCCCTTCTTTACAAGGCTTTGGAGAACCTCCCTGGTCTTTGTCTTTGAATCTGGGCTTGAAATGTACTGCTCGACTGAGGGACCTTACAGATAATTGTATGTGTTGGGGTACAGAGATGAGGTAGTAATTCAACAATCATGTTAAACATTATTGCACACAAAGTAAATGCAACTTATTATCTGACTAGTTATCCAAATGTTTACTCTTGAAGTTATTTAGACTTTTACCATAACAAAAGGGTTGAATACTTAACTACAGACATTTCAGCTTTTCATTCAATACATTTTAAATTCATGCTGTAACACAAAAACGTGGAAAAAGTCAAGGGGTGTGAATACTCTGAAGGCACTGGATTTGTTTCCTAATACAGTTGAAGTTGGAAGATTACATACACCTTAGCCAAATACATTTAAAAGCAGTTTCACAATTCCTGACATTTAATCCCTATAAAAATACCCTGTCTTAGGTCAATCAGGATCACAACTTCATTTTAAGAATGTGAAATGTCAGAATAATAGTAGAGTGATTTATTTCAACTTTTATTTCTTTCATCACATTCCCAGTGGGTCAGAAGTTTACATACACTCAATTAGTATTTGGTAAATTGCTTAACTTGGGTCAAACGTTTCAGGTAGCCTTCCACAAATAAGTTGGTTGAATTTTGGCCCATTCCTCCTGACAGAGCTGGTGTAACCGAGTCAGGTTTGTAGGCCTCCTTGCTCGAACACGCTTTTTCAGTTCTGCCCACAAATGTTCAATGGGATTGAGGTCAGGGCTTTGTGATGGCCACCATTTGCATTGCCAATTAACTTTAACTGCAGTAATGCAAATACTATCAATAGTCAAAACACAAATAACTTCATAATATGTTTCCGACTAGCGCCGGAAGCAGTAGATGTGACAGTCTTCAACAACTAACTGGGTCTGGTGTTCCTGAGTGGACTTTGAAGTGGACACTAGACAATACCTGTAAAGACAACCACATGAAAGATGTCACTCAAATACATCTGCCGGAAGTTTACATACACCTTTAGCCAAATAAACTGAGTTTAAATGTTTCACAATTCCTGACATTTAATCCCAGTAAAAAGTCAGTCTTTGGTCAGGGTCACCACTTTTTTTAAAAGGTGAAATGTATAATGAATAAGTGATTTATTTCAGCTTTTATTTCACCACATTCCAAGTGGGTCAGAAGTTTACATACACTCAATTAGTATTTGGTAGCATTGCCTTTAAATTGTTTAACTTGGGTCAAACGTTTTTGGGTAGCCTTCCACAAGCTTCCCACAATAAGTTGGGTGAATTTTGTCCCATTCCACCTGACAGAGCTGGTGTAACTGAGTCAGGTTTGTAGGCCTCCTTGCTTGCACTCGCTTTTTCAGTTCTGCCCACATATTTTCTATGGGATTGAGGTCAGGGCTTTGTGATTGCCACTCCAGTACCTTGACTTTGCTGTCCTTAAGCCATTTTGCCACAACTTTGGAAGTATGCTTGGGGTCATTGTCCATTTGGAAGACCCATTTGCGACCAAGCTTTAAATTCCTGACCGATGTCTTGAGATGTTGCCTCAATATATCCACATAATTTTCCACCCTCATGATGCCATCTATTTTGTGAAGTACATCAGTCCCTTCTGCAGCAAAGCACTCCCACAACATGTTGCTGCCACCCCCGTGCTTCATGGTTGGGATGGTGTTCTTCAGCTTGTAAGCCTCCCCTTTTTCTTCCAAACATAACGATAGTCATTATGGCCAAACAGTTCTATTTTTGTTTCATCGGACCAGAGGACATTTCTCCAAAAAGTACAAATCTTTGTCCACATGTGCAGTTGCAAACCGTAGTCTGGCTTTTTTTAATGGCGGTTTTGGAGCAGTGTCTTCTTCCTTGCTGAGCTGCCTTTCAGGTTATGTCAATATAGGACTCGTTGTACTGTGGATATAGATACTTCTGTACCTGTTTCCTCCAGCATCTTCACAAGGTCTTTTGCTGTTGTTCTGGGATTGATTAGCACTTTTCGCACCTAAGTACATTCATCTCTAGGAGACAGAACGCGTCTCCTTCCTGAGTGGAATGACGTCATGGCGTGATCCCATGGTGTTTATACTTGCGTACTATTATTTGAACAGATGAATGTGGTACCTTCAGGCATTTGGAAATTGCTCCCAAGGATGAACTAGACTTGGAGGTCTACAATTATTTTTTCTGTGGTCTTGGCTGATTTATTTTGATTTTCCCATGATGTCAAGCAAAGAGGCAATGAGTTTGAAGGTAGGCCTTGAAATACATCCACACCTCCAATTGACTCAAATGATGTCAATTAGCCTATCAGAAGTTTCTAAAGCCATGACATCATTTTCTGGAATTTTCCAAGCTGTTTAAAAGGCACAGTCAACTTAGTGTATGTTTATTTCTGACCCACTGGAATTGTGATAGTGAATTAATCTGTAAACAATTGTTGAAAAAATTAAACGACTTGCCAAAACTATAGTTTGTTAGCAAGAAATGTGTGTTAATCCTGTATTCTCCAATTTAAAAGGGACATTTGTTGAGCCAGTAAACCCTGTATCACCCATGCCTGCTTACTCACTTGATTTGGTCTGGCTTCTGTATTAAGCGACAATGACAGCAGCTGCTAACATGCCAATAGCGATCATTGCTCCTTTGTATAAGCTCCCAGTGCCATCAGAGATTGAAGTGGTGGGTTTGGATTTGTGTGGAGAAGAGGACAGGGAGAGCAGTTAAACACAAAGAAAATGAATCATCCAACACTGATATACACTACGACCCATTGCTTATCTTCAGATTTGATTTGTAGAATATTCGACGAACAACAAAGTCTCTCTTGCACACACCACCACAAAGTATTCAGAGTTTGTATCTTTATTCTCGGTGTACACGCTGAAGCTCGAGCTGAGCATTGCTGTTCTGTGGGTTTTCTTTACTCACCAGGATGCCCAGCAAGACCTCCGACTCCACCTGTTAAAGACAAACACACTGAGAACACCCAGACTGCTGATCTCTGTGTTATAGAATTTGCTAATGTCACGGAAAATAACCATGAGACATGTTTTCGTTAAAATACGGTTTGAATATTAAATTAAAACATTGCTGGAGCCATCTGTAATGACAGTACAGGAATGATTACATACAGTACCGTCAAAGTATTCACACCCCTGGACTTTTTCAAGATTTAGTCATGTTACATTCACTGGCCTACACACAATACCCTATCATGTCAAAGTGGAAGTATGTTTTTAGAAATGGTTACAAATCAATAACAAATGAAAAGCTGAATTGTCTTGAGTCATTAAGTATTCAAGCCCTTTGTAATGGCAAGCCTAAATAAGTTCAGTAGTAAAGATGTGCTTAACAAGTCCCATAAGTTACATGGACTGTGTGCAATGAGTGTAACATGATTTTTAAAAACGGACTACCTAATCTTTGTACCGAACAAATACAGAAAATTGTAAGGTCCCTTAGTCGAGCAGTGAATTTCCCAACTCAGTTGCCGGAGAGGAAGGAAACCTCACAGGGATTTCACCATGAGGCCAATGGTGACTTAAACAGTTAGAGCTCAAATGGCTGAGGTAGGAGAAAACAGAGGATGGATCAACAACATTGTCATTTAGGTTAGTATTGTGGAGTAACGACAGAGTTAAAAGAAGGAGCCTGTACAGAATATGCATCCTGTTTGCAAAAAGGTACCAAAGTAAAACTGCGAAAATGTGGCAAAGTGTATTATTCAGGAAACGTCATGTTCTGAATACAAAGTGTTGTATTTGGGGCAAATCCAACACACTAATCACCGAGTACCACTCTTCATATTTTCAAACATGATGGTGGCTGCATCATGTCATGGGCATGCTTATTGTGAAGTTCATGTTAAAGTATCCCTATATTTCTGTTATTACAGTGCTATCACTTATTAGTACGCCTGCACAGTAGTCTCACAGGAGATGGACCTGGCCTGATTTCAGTGGCAACTGTGTACTGTGGAAATACGGTGAAGTAAATGTTGTTAAACTGGAACCTAGTCGTTGTGTCATGTGTTAACACTTATCATGGCAAGGACTGGGGAGTTTCTTTTATAAAAAACTAACAGAATAGAGCTAAGCACAGTATCAAGTTTTGGGGAAGACTCAGATGCAGACAGTGTCGATGTAACAAAAGTTATGACTAGAACAGGTGGCAAGCAAAACGACAGGTCAAGCAAGGACAGGCAGAGGTCAGTAATCCAGATCAGAGTCCAAAAGGTACAGACTGGCAGGCAGGGTCAGGGCAGGCAGAATGGTCAAAACCGGGAAAAACTAGAACCAGATAGGAGCACGGGGGAACACGCTGATAGGCTTGACGATCAAAATGAACTGGCAACAGACAACACATGTATAAAAACACTGGGAATAATGGGAAAGATGGGCGACTCCTGGAGAGGGTAGAGACAAGCACAAAGACAGGTGACACAGATCAAGGTGTGACACAGGCAAAATCCTAGAGGAAAACCTGGTTCAATCTGCTTTCCAGACAAATAACTTTCAGCAGGACAATAACCTAAAACACAAGGCAAAATATACACTGAAGTTGCTTACCAAGACTACATTGAATGTTCCTTTGTGGCCTAGTTTTTTAAAAACATTTTACTTGCCCTTTTTCGTGGTGTCTCATCGCTACAACTCCCGTACGGGCTCGGGAGAGACGAAGGTTGAAAGTCCTCCGATACACAACCCAACCAAGCCGTACTGCTTCTTAACACAGCGCCATCCAACCCGGAAGCCAGCCGCACCCATGTGTCAGAGGAAACACCGTCCACCTGGCAACCTTGGTTAGTGCACACTGCGCCAAGCCCGCCACAGGAGTTGCTGGTGCGCGATGAGACAAGGATTTTCCCTACCGGCCAAACCCTCCCTAACCTGGGCGACGCTAGGCCAATTGTGCATTGCCCCACGGGCCTCCCCGTCGCGTCCGGTTACGTCAGAGCCTGGGCCACCAGGGTCTCTGGTGGCGCAGCTGGCGCTGCAGTACAGCACCCTTAACCACTGCGCCACCTGGGAGGCCGCCTAGTTATAGTTGACTTAAATCACTTTGAAAAACTATAGCAAGACTTCAAAATAGCTGTCGAGAAATCAACAACCAACTTGACAAACGTTGAAGAATTTAAAAAGTGTAAATATTGTACAATCCAGGTGTGTAAAACTTAGACTTACCTAGAAAGTCAAAGCTGTAATCGCTTCGAACATGTATTGACTCAGGTGTGAATAAGTATGTAAATTTGTCACACCCTGATCTGTTTCACCGGTCTTTGTGCTCGTCTCCACCCCTCTCCAGGTGTCACCCATCTTCCCCATTTATCCCCAGTGTATTTATACCCATGCTTTGTTTGTTGCCAGTTTGTCTTGTCAAGCCTATCAGCGTTTTCCCATATTCCCGTTTCTCTAGTCCCCTTTTTTCCCAGTTATGACCATTCTGCCTGCCATGACCCTGAGCTTTCCTGTCATTTTGTACCTTGTGACACTGCCCTGGATTACTGACCTCTGCCTGCCCCTTGACCTGTCGTTTGCCTGCCCCGTTTTTGTAATAAACTTTTACTTCGAACTGAACTGTCTGCATCTGGGTCTTCTCCGGAGCCGTGCTAACTGAGCTGTCTGCATCTTCTCCAGAGCCGTGCTAACTGAACTGTCTGCATCTTCTCCAGAGCCGTGCTAACTGAACTGTCTGCATCTTCTCCAGAGCCGTGCTAACTGAACTGTCTGCATCTTCTCCGGAGCCGTGCTAACTGAACTGTCTGCATCTTCTCCAGAGCCGTGCTAACTGAACTGTCTGCATCTTCTCCGGAGCCGTGCTAACTGAACTGTCTGCATCTTCTCCGGAGCCGTGCTAACTGAACTGTCTGCATCTTCTCCAGAGCCGTGCTAACTGAACTGTCTGCATCTTCTCCGGAGCCGTGCTAACTGAACTGTCTGCATCTTCTCCGGAGCCGTGCTAACTGAACTGTCTGCATCTTCTCCAGAGCCGTGCTAACTGAACTGTCTGCATCTTCTCCGGAGCCGTGCTAACTGAACTGTCTGCATCTGGGTCTTCTCCGGAGCCGCGCTAACTGAACTGTCTGCATCTGGGTCTTCTACGGAGCCGTGCTAACTGGTCTGTCTGCACTAATGTAAAGTGCACTACATAGATTTGTTTTTTTACTAGGAAACTCAAACACTAAACTTACTGTTGTGTCCAGCTTGACCAACAGGTCCAACTTCCTTCAGTCTAGGGCATGCTGAAATGAGAGTAAAGAAAGCTTAGAGTGAGTGACCTGTTGTGCAGATGGTACAAATGAACGAAGACATTATTAGGGGGTCATACATGCTTATTATGAACTGGGTGGTTTGAGCCCTGGATGCTGATTGGCTGACAGCAGTGGTATATCAGACTGTATACCGCGGGTATGACAACATTTATTTTTACTGCTCTAATTACGTTGGTAACAAGTTTATAATAACAGTATGACATCTCAGGGGTTTGTGATATGGCCAATATACCACGGCTAAGGGTTTTATATACAGTTCCTTCAGAGAGTATTCGGACCCCTCGACTTTTTGCACATTTTGTTAAGTTACAGCCATATTTAAAAATTGATTAAAAAACGCCTTATTTTCATAAGTATTCAGATTCTTTGCTATGAGCTCAGGTGCATCCTGTTTCCATTGATCAACCTTGATGTTTCTACAACTTGGAGTTCACCTGTGGTAAATTCCATTGATTGGACATGATTTTGAAAGGCAAGCACCTGTCTATATAAAAAGGTCCCACAGTTGACAGTGCATGTCAGAGCAAAAACCAAGCCATGATGTTGAAGGAATTGTCCGTAGCGCTCCGAGACAGGATTGTGTCGAGGCACAGATCTGGGGATCGGTACCAAAAAAAATGTCTGCAGCATTGAAGGTCACCAAGAAGACAGTGCCTCCATTCTTACATTTTGATGGGTTCTAAACTTGAAATATACTTATGTTACCGAGTGAGAGAGGGGAATGCAGAACATTTACGTTCTGTCAGAACGTGTTCTTGTTAGACATCAGGTATCCTATGGAAAGGAGAAGGGCCACAGTCTGGTTTCAGTTGTTGGGTTATAATTTCAAAGGGGGAATGTATATGGTGGGGTCAATAAAGGTTGGATATGAGCCAGGGGCTTGGAAAGTTACTTAGTAAGGGAAAAGGCAATCCCATGGTTACGGTCACTGATAGGGGTGGAGAGCTGTGGATTAGTGAGGAATGGGTGCTGAGGTCCGGTAGAAGAAGTTTGGAAACACCAAGTCTCTTCCTAGAGCAAAGCCCGGCCAAACTGAGCAATCGGGGGAGAAGGGACTTGTTCATGGACGTGACCAAGAACCCGATGGTCACTGACAGAGCTCTGGAGTTCCTCTGTGGAGATGGAAAAACCATCTTTGCAGCAATTCACCAACCAGGCCTTTATGGTAGAGTGGCCAGATGGTAGCAACTCCTTACTAAAAAGGCACATGACAGTCTGCTTGGTGTTTGCCAAAAGGCACCTAAAGAGTCTCAGACCATGAGAAACATTCTCTGGTCTGATAAAATGAAAGATTGAACTTGGCATCATCCCTATGCTGAAGCATGGTGGTGGCAGCATCATGCTGTGGGAATGTTTTTCAGCTGCAGGGACTGGGAGACTAGTCAGGATCAAGGCAAAGATGAATGGAGCAAAGTACAGAGATATCCATGATAAAAACCTGCTCCAGAGCGCTCAGGACCTCAGACTGGGGCGAAGGTTCACCTTCCAACAGCACAACAACCCTAAGTACACAGCCAAGACAACGCAGGAGTAGCCTCAGGACAAGTCTCAATGTCCTTGAGTGGCCCAGCCAGAGCCCAGATTTGGACCTGAAAATAGCTGTACCCAAATACAGGTGTGCCAAGCTTGTAGCGTCATATCCAAGAAGACGTCACAATGTAATCCAGTCCTGGGCAAAGGCCGGCCTGCGACCTGATTCAATACGACCCGCGGAATCATGCTCAGATCAAAGAATTTGTGATAGTGAAGTTAAAAATATATTTGTTATTCAAATTAAAAGCCCAATGAATACTCGCCTTTGTATAATGATTTAACTCCCACTGCTTGTGGGACATTTATTTTGAAGGCACGTATAAATAACTACACGAGGACAGAGTGACTGACAAGCTGACACACATCAGTTACAAATAGTAGCTAGCTAGAAATTGCACAAAAATTAGTATTTCAAAGAAAAGGAGACGATGAATGTAGGGTGTTCCAACAAGAGTGGACATCGAAATATGTCTTTGAGGTATCAGGGAAAGCTGTGTGCAAAGAGAACATCGCTGTCTTCAAAGACCACAACTTGTCCTGATACTTCCAAACGAAGCATGCAGAGAAATATAGGAATATGTCTTCTGAGCAGAGGGCAAAGGCAATGAAAGAGTTGCTTTCTCAGTTGCGAAAGCAGCAAGGATTTTTCACAAAACTGCATTCAGCAAACGACGGAATTGCGAGAGCTAGCCATGTACTGTCCCACAAAATGACTAAACATAGCAAGCCATTCGATGAGGACGAATTCATTAAATAATGTTTAATTGACTCTGCAGCAATACTTTGCCCCGACAAGAAAGAGCTGTTTGAAAATGTTTCAAGACGAACAGTGACATGGCTTGTTGAGAACATCGCAGAGAATGTGGACGGTTGAAAGGCAAGGTAAAAGATTATCTATTTTTCCTTGGCCCTTGATGAGAGCAGTGATGCACGTGACACGGCGCAGTTGTAGATATTCTTACGAGGCATAACTAGACTTTGAAATTACAGAGGAGCTTGCTTCAGCTCAGTCAATGAAGAGCACAACCACAGGGAAAGATTTATTGAAGGTTAATAAGTGTGTGGCAAAGCTGGGACTGAGTTTTGAAAAGTTATCCAGTCTGACCACTGATGGATGCCCAAACTAGACAGGAAAAAGAATAGGCCTTTTCAAAAGGATACAAGATCAAGTAGCTGAGCTGAACCCAGACCAGAAAATTATTTTCCTGCATTGCATTATTCATCAGGAGGTGCTCTGTAAATGTGTTCTGAAAATGAGCCATGTTGTGGATACAGTCACTAAAGTGGTAAACTTCATAAGAGCAAAATCTTTAAACCACAGGCAGTTTGTCTCACTATTGGAAGAGACAGATTCGGGTCATGCAGATCTCCCCTACCACACAAACGTGAGACAGCGGAGTTTGGAGGTGTGGGACCTGAAGCCAGGAGATTGCTGAGTTTTTGTAAATTAAATGAATATGTGGATTACCCTCAACTGCAAGATAAAGAATGGTTGGCTGATTTTGCCTTCACCATGGACCTCATGTCCCTCAAGAATCACCCAACCTTCCGACACTACTAGTCTGTTCCCTATCAGATGACCAGCGGGAGAAGTATACATCGCTGCTGCATGCTTTGAACGGTGAGTTCTCTCATCATTTTGAGGATTTTAAAGTGTTGGAAAATGACATGCTGTTGGTTTCCTCTCCTTTCACCTTCAATGTGCATAACGCTCCAACTGACCTGCAACTTGAGTTTATCGATCTTCAGTCTGATGCAGTGATTGGAGAACTATTCAAAACAATGTCACTGACAAGGTTCTATTCATCTCTAGATGTCATGCTCAGAAGATGTTTGTACTGTTTGGGTCAACCTATGTATGTGAACAGACATTCAGTGATGAAATATAACAAGTCAAGGCACAGATCATCTCTGACTCTCAGCAATCCTGCGCATAGCGACATCAGAAACCATACCCGACTTCACTGCTCTAGTCAATGCCCATCAGACTTCACTCCTCACACTGATTGAGTAGTTTAAATGTAATGTTGAACTCTTTCTTGTGCATCCCCGTTAACAAGAGTTCTGTCCGTGGTGCTGAATGCAGTGTAATTTTACCACTGTTATTCATTGCATGTTTAATAAGGAATATACCTACCAAAGGAGAACATGGATGTGGTTTATTTCTGTGCATGTTAAAAAAAGTAAAATAAGTATCATATCTGGATGTGATTTACAGTAGATATATCTGTCAAGTCATACACATGATGCATAATCTTGTAATATGATTCTGTCCCGCAATGGCAAAAATATATTCTAATGTGGCCCTCCATGGAAAATAATTGCCCAGGCCTGCTGTAGTCGCTGCTAAAGGTGCTTCAACAAAGTACTGAGTAAAGAATCTGAATACTTATGTAAATGCCATATTAGCTTTTTTCCCCTCATACATTTGCAAACATTTCTAGAAACCTGCTTTTGCTTTGTCATTATTGGGTAGTGTGTGTGTGTGTAGATTGAGGGGGGGGACTATTTAGTAAATTTTAGAACACGGCTGTAACATAAAATATGAAAAAGTCAAGGGGCCTGAATACTTTCCGAAGGCACTGCAAGAACAGCACTTAGGTATGCCCCAGCTATGGTATATTGGCCCTATATCACACCCCCTCTTTCCTTAATGCTTAATTATAACGGCACCATGCATTAGACATTCAGTGTCACCAAAATATGGTGACGGTTCTGTCCCCCCATGTCAAACCTAAACCATCTCAAAGTTGTACTCACTAGCTTCAGTGCTGGAAAGGGAGATGCTAACACTGCCCCACTCCAGGTCCAGTTTGAGATCCTTGGGCATGTCAAGGCACACAATGTAGACCTTGCGGTCCTCAAAACATGGCACACACTTCCCAGAAGAGGGAGACGAGGTCAGAGAACAGCCAAGAAGGGCAGACGTTTCAGTACTTTGCATCCAAAGTTTGTCATCGCTCATTGAATTGAAAATCTTTTTCACATCTTGACACCTCTCAGTCATGCAGATGAAACACAGAGACAAGTTGCTCTGAGCTGTAGAGAGAGATGTATTCACACCACCTGGGGGAAGAGGGATTACTTTAACAGAGCATTTGGAGGCTTGGGCCTAGACTCATCAGGCAGATCATTACAACAAGAGACAAAGTGTCAATTGTGAGGTTTTTGTTTTACATGTATAATACAAATGTACACCACAATTAACAATACAACTGTATAATTTTAACTAAATGGTGAGATCTCTGGGTGCCCTATAGCAGAGGCCTTGTAAATATTCAGACAAGAGGTATTCTTCCTCATTGTTGACAAGCTAGAGCATACTGTCTGGCTGATGGTTCAAACTTCTTGCTATTCAATATGGCCTCCCTTATATGGGCTTCCTGTAGAGAAGATTAGTGACATTCCAGCCAGGCGCTGAGATTGATAATAATATTACACTGATTGAATCTATTTGGTCAGGCTATTATGTCAGGGAAAGCTACTTCAATGCCAATAAAAGTCAGTCTAAATAAGTTAACACAATGTGAACACATGCATAGCGGTATGAGGACAGCTCACCTGTGGCATAAGACTGTGACACCAGTGACACAAGACATGCTACTGCACAGAGAAATGGAACTGAAATAAAGCAAACAAGAGCTCATGCATGTGGGTTATTTAATACCCATGTCAGCTCCAGACATTATTGGTTAAAAAAAAAACTGTTGAAATGAAATGATAATAGGAAATCAACAAATTAATTTCAGGCTATAGTGCTTTTTAAAATTTACTATAGATCACAACAGGGAAGTGGTAGGACAGGGATCAACCACAGTTCATGCCATTTAGTCAGAGGTGATGATGCATATTTAAAGCCCTGGTGAGAAATCTAAGACTGCAAAACTGAGGTCAAAATATTGAGGAGAGGTGTGTTCACTTACCTCTCCAATCCATTTGTTCGAGCTGTGGAGAAGATTAACAAAATATTTTTTTGTTATGTAAAATGTAGGGAAGTACATATCCAGCAGGCGTTTTATACAGGGAATATTCTCTGCGTTGTATATTAATCACCATAAATCTCTACAGATCTCTAATACTCTATCGTGGTTTCCGCATCCCCCTGACCTCAGTCAACTATATTTCCCTAAAGATGCCGCAAATCCCAAATCAGCATGTGGACCAGCTCTATGGAATTACATAATTTGCGTGAGAAAGACTTTTTCACGCCGTGCCATTTTTGAAGTTGCAGGACTAAGCTTTTATAATAAAATAACAGATAGAAAGGAGACCATTTGGTACGACCCTGTGATATGATTCAACAAACACATGCATAGGACTAGTTATATAGTCTATAATTTCCTTTAAAGGGGCTATCAGCAGTTGCTACATCCATTTTTGGACTTGTAAATTATTGATCTGTACAGTGCCTTGCAAAAATATTCACCCCCTTGGCATTTTTCCTATTTTGTTGCATTACAACCTGTAATTTAAATTTATTTTTATTTGGATTTCATTGTGCTGGGTTGTGTATTGGAGGATGCATGACTTTCAACCTTCGTCTCTCCCGAGTCCGTACGGGAGTTGTAGGGATGAGACAAGATAGTAGCTACTAAACAATTGGATACCACGAAATTGGGGAGAAAAAGGAGTAAAAAAATAAAATAAAAAATGTAATGGAAAAGTGGTGCATCATATGTATTCACCCCCTTTGCTATGAAGCCCCTAAATAAGATCTGGGGCAACCAATTACCTTCAGAAGTCACATAATTTGTTAAACAAAGTCCAGCTGTGTGCAATCTAAGTGTCACATGATCCCAGTATACACACACACACCTGTTCTGAAAGGCCCCAGAGTCTGCAACAGAGCACCATTAAATCCATTATTAAGAAATTGAAAAAAATATGGCACCACAACAAACCTGCCATGAGAGGGCCACCCACCAAAACTCACAGACCAGGCAAGGAGGGCATTAATCAGAGAGGCAACAAAGAGACCAAATATAACCCTGAAGGAGCTGCAAAGCACCACAGCAGAGATTGGAGTACCTGTCCAATCTCTGCCATACACTCCACAGAGCTGGGCTTTTTTATTTGATTTATTTCACCTTTATTTAACCAGGTAGGCCAGTTGAGAACAGGTTCTCATTTAGAACTGCGACCTGGCCAAGATAAAAGCAAAGCAGTGTGACAAAAAGACAACAGTTACACATCGGATAAACAAAAGTACAGTGTGGCCATAAAAAAATACATTTCATTAAGAACAAAATAAGCAAACATGTTTGGTGTTTTCCAAAAGGCATGTGGGAGACTCTCCAAACATATGGAAGAAGGTACTCTGGTCAGATGAGACTAAAATGTAGCTTTTTGGCCATCAAGGAGAAGGCTATGTGTGGCACAAACCCAACACCTCGCATCACCCTGAGAACACCATCCCCACAGTGAAGCATGGTGGTGGCAGCATCATGCTGTGGGGATGCATTTCATTGGCAGGGACTGGGAAACTGGTCAGAATTGAAGGAATGATGGATGGTGCTAAATACAGGGAAATTCTTGATGGGAACCTGTTTCAGTCTGTTGCTAAAGCAACATTCAAGTGGTTTAAGGGGAAACATTTAAAAGTTTTGGAATGGCCTAGTCAAAGCCCAGACCTCAATCCAATTGAGAATCTGTGGTAGGACTTATATTGCTTTACACCAGCGGAACCCATCCAACTTGAAGGAGCTGGAGAAGTTTTGCCTTGAAGAATGGGAAAAAAATCCCATTGGCTAGATGTGCCAAACAGAGACATATTCCAAGAGACTTGCAGCTGTAATTGCTGCATAAGGTGGCTCTACAATATATTGACTGTTTCACAATAAAACATATTTTGCATCTTCAAAGTGGTAGGCATGTTGTGTAAATCAAATGATACAACCTGGAATTAAAATATATCTTTTGAGGGATTGTAAGGCAACAAAATGGGTAAAATGCCAAAGGGGATGAATACTTTCGCAAGGCACTGTAGGTTCTTGGCTAATATAACTTATGAATGCCTCATGCGCTTAGTTCAACTGTCGTATCCCATCAGAACCAAACATATAAACTTGTTTTACGCCAATGTTTGCATACAAAGTAAATGTAAACAAACAATATATAGCCTCAAATCATATATCTATAATCAAATCACATATCTATAATTTTGTGCAAGGTAAGTCCGTGCACGCATAATAGCTCTGTCTTAATTTCAGTAGCTACATCTCTAACCCCATCCCTCAGATTTTTACCGGAACAGGGGCGGCGCTGACTTTTGGATATTGTTTCTACTGCCGATTGCGCTTTAACCTCACTTGAGTTGCTTGGAATGATTCCGGTGTCCCCATCTGTCCTCACAGGTTGAAGATTAGAATTTCTGCGCGCCAGGGAACTCAGCGGCAGTCCTTGGATGTCTCTGCAAAAATACAAATAAATAGTCACGTTTCCTGCCTACATTTTTTTTTATGTAGTCCCATTTCTTTCCTAAATCCTGTGGGTCTGTCAGCTAGGTCTCTAGTGCGTTTCTCTGCGTAACAACTGGCTGCATTGCTGTGTGCCCTTCTCCGCTCTCACCCGGCAGCTCTTGCACAGTTTACAGTGATGTGTATTCGTGGCTGTATTCCCCCCAAAAATGACCAAGAAAAAAAACAAACATACAAAAGTTACATTATTTTGTCTCTGTGTTTCATACATACAGTATGACATTGTTGCCACCATATTATTGAATGCAAGGGAAGCCAGCAAGCATTTGGCCTCCGTTGAGCAAAATAAAACAATTAATAATAGCCAATCAGTATTGAACTAAACTGAGTGAGCTCAGCTGTGAATGGTCCTGGTGCACCACAAGAAGTGTCAAGGGAAGCCAGTTTGGATTTGGCTTCACACCAATCACAACACATTAGAAGCCAAATGTTGACAGATCTTGAATTGTTGCATCTTGTTGTGTAGTTGTCCTCCGGTGAGTAGCTAGCTTACTAAAATTGTCCCTTTCCTAAATTAGCCATGGATTTAGATAGGGATTTGGACTTGTGGTTTTATTTAATTTTCCCTACTGGCCAATGATTATAATGGTGATTCTGATCCAACCATAAATTCATACATTGTGTCCCTAGCCTGTGAGGATGGAAGTTCAACATGTACAGATGAAGTCGGAAGTTTACATACACCTTAGCCAAATACATTTAAACTCAGTTTCACAATTCCTGACATTTAATCCTAGTACAAATTCGCTGTATTTGGTCAGTTAGGATCACCACCTTATTTTAAGAATGTGAAATGTCAGAATAACAGTAGAGAGAATGATTTATTTCAGCTTTTATTTCTTTCATCACATTCCCAGTGGGTCAGAAGTTTCCCTTCACTCAATTAGTATTTGGTAGCATTGCCTTTAAATTGTTGAACTTGGGTCAAACGTTTTGGGTAGCCTTCCACAAGCTTCCCACAATAAGTTGGGTGAATTTTGGCCCATTCCTCCTGACAGAGCTGGTGTAACTGAGTAAGGTTTGTAGGCCTCCTTGCTCGCACACACTTTTTCAGTTCTGACAACACATTTGCTATAGGATTGAGATCAGGGCTTTGTGATGGCCACTCCAATACCTTGACTTTGCTGTCCTTAAGCCATATTGCCACAACTTTGGAAGTATGCTTAGGGTCATTGTCCATTTGTAAGACTCATTGGCGATCATGCTTCAACTTCCTGACTGATGTCTTGCGATGTTGCTTGAATATATCCACATAATTTTCCACCCTCATGATGCCATCTTTTTTGTGAAGTGCACTAGTCCCTCCTGCAGCAAAGCACCCCCACAACATGATGCTGCCACCCCGTGCTTCACGGTTGGGATGGTGTTCTTCGGCTTGCAAGCCTCCCCCTTTTTCCTCCAAACATAATGATGGTCATTAATGCCAAACAGTTATATTTTTGTTTCATCAGACCAGAGGACATTTCTACAAAAAGTATGATCTTTGTCCCCATGTGCAGTTGCAAACCGTAGTCTGGCTTTTTTATGGCAGTTTTGGGGCAGTGGCTTCTTCCTTGCTGAGCGGCCTCAGGTTATGTCGATATAGGACTCGTTTTTACTGTGGATATAGATACTTTTGTACCCGTTTCCTCCAGCATCTTCACCAGGTCCTTTGCTGTTGTTCTGGGGTTGATTTGCACTTTTCGCACCTAAGTACGTTCATATCTAGGAGACAGAATGAATCTCCTTCCTGAGCAGTATGGCAGCTGCATGGTCCCATGGTGTTTATACTTTCATACTATTGTTTGTACAGCTGAACGTGGTACCTTCAGACATTTGGAAATTGCTCCCAAGGATGAACCAGACTTGTGGAGGTCTACAATTATTTTTCTGAGGTCTTGGCGGATTTCTTTTGATTTTTCCCATGATGTCAAGCAATGAGGCACTGAGTTTGAAGGTAGGCCTTGAAATACATCCACAGGTACACCTCCAATTGACTCAAATGATGTCAATTAGCCTATCAGAAGCTTCTGAAGCCATGACATCATTTTCTGGAATTTTCCAAGCTGTTTATTGTGTATTTTTTCACGTTGTTTGTAAATTATTTTGTATACAATTTTTCTGCCACTGTGTCTAATGACTGAAAAGTGCTTCTATTATATATCAGGACAGAGATTACTCACCCCATACTGGAGGAATAATTTTTCATCAACGAGTTGGACGGGAAAGATTTACTTCAGATGCCCGTAATTCGCAGGAGAAAGAGACGGAGGTATTGTGGACAAAGATTTGGGTGCCTTGTTAGGATCCGTCGCCGAGAGGGTGATCTACCTTTACCGTCGGTCCTATTAGCCAACGTACAATCAATCGATAATAAAATATACAAACTATGATCATGTATATCCTACCAACGGGACGTTACAAACTGTAATATCTTACGTTTCACCGAGTTGTGGCTGAACAACGACATGAATAACATACAGCTGGCAGGTTTGAAGCTTTTTCAGCAGGATAGCACAGCGGCATCTGCTAAGACAAGGGGTGGCGGTCTGTGTATTTGTAAACAACAGCTGGTGCACGAAATCTCAGGAAGTCTCGATGTTTTGCTCACCTGAGGTAGAGCATCTCATGATAAGCTGCACACCACCACAAACCGATGCTGGCTATAAGACTACACTCAATGAGCTATATACGGCCATAAGTAAACAGGAAAATGCTCACCCAGAGGCTGTGCTCTTAGTGGCCGGGGACTTTAATGCAGAAAAACTCATCCGTTTTACCTCATTTCTACCAGCATGTTAAATGTGCAACCAGAGGAAAAAAAAAAAAACTCGAGACCACCTTTACTCCAAACAAAGACACACATACAAAGCTCCCCCTCACCCTCCATTTGGCAAATCTGACCAGAATTCTATCCTCCTGATTCTTGCTTACAAACAAAAACTAAAGCAGGAAGCACCAGTGACTCGGTCAATAAGAAAGTGGACAGATGAAGCAGATGCTAAGCTACAGGGTCGTTTTGCTAGCACAGACTAGAATATGTTCTGAGATTCTTCAGATGGCATTGAGGAGTACACCACAGTCACTGGCTTCATCAATAAGTGCATCGATGATGTTGTCCCCACAGTGACTGTATGTACATATCCCAACCAGAAGCCATAGATTACAGGCAACATCCGCACCGAGCTAAAGGGTAGAGCTGCCGCTTTCAAGCAGCGGGACTCTAACCCGGAAGCTTATAAGAAATCCCACTATGCCCTCCGACAAACCATCAAACAGGCAAAGCATCAATACAGGGCAAAGATTGCATCGTACTACACTGACTCCGATGCTCGTCGGATGTGGCAGGGCTTGCAGACTATTACAGACTACAATGAGAAGCACAGCCGTGAGCTGCCCTGTGACACGAGCCTACCACACGAGCTAAATAACGTCTATGCTCACTTCGAGGCAAGTAACACTGAAGCATGCATGAGAGCATCAGTTGTTCCAGATGTCTGTGTGATCATGTTCTCCATAGCCAATGTGAGTAAGACCTTTAAACAGGTCAACATTCACAATGCCACAGGGCCAGACACATTACCAGGATGTGTACTCCAAGCATGCGCTGACCAACTTGCATGTGTCTTCACTGACATTTTTCATTCTCTCCCTGTCTGAGTCTGTAATACTAACATGTTTCAAGCAGAACACCATATTCCCAGTGCCCAAAAAGACTAAGGTAACCTGCCTAAATGACTACAGACCCGTAGCACTCACATCTGTAACCATGGAGTACTTTGAAAGGCTGGTCATGGCTCAGATCAACACCATTATCCCAGAAACCCTAGACCCACTCCAATTTGCATACTGCCCATAGAGATCCACAGAAGACGCAATCTCTATTGCACTCCACTGCCCTTTCACACCTGGACAAAAGGAACACCTATGTGAGAATGCTATTCAATGACTGCAGCTCAGCGTTCAACACCATAGTGTCCACAAAACTCATCACTAAGCTAAGGACACTGGGACTAAACACCTCGCTCTGCAAACTTGATCCTGGACTTCCTGACGGGCCGCCACCAGGTGGTAAGGGCAGGTAACAACACATCTGCCACTCTGATCCTCAACACAGGGGCCTCTCAGTGGTGTGTGCTCGGTCCCCTCCTGTACTCCCTGTTCATTCATGACTGCATGGCCAGGCACAATTCCAACACCATCATTAAGTTTGCCAATGACAACAGTGGTAGGCCTGATCAATGACAATGACGAGACAGCCTATAGGGAGGTCAGAGACCTGGCCATGTGGTGCCAGGACAACAACCTCAATGTGACCAAGACAAAGGAGATGATTGTGGACTACAGGAAAAGGAGGACCGAGCACACCCCCTTTCCCATCAACCGGGCTGTAGTGGAGCAGGTTGAGAGCGTCAAGTTCCTTGGTGTCCACCTTACCAACAAACTAACATAATCCAAGACAGTCGTGAAGAGAGAACAACAAAACCTAAGACTCCAGCCCCCCAGTCATAGACTGTTCTCTCTACTACCGCCCGGCAAGCAGTACCGGAGCGCCAAGTATAGGTCCAAGAGGCTTCTAAACAGCTTTTACCCCCAAGCCATAAGATGCCTGAAAATCTAATAAAATGACTACCCCTCTTACACTGCTGCTACTCTGTGTATTATCTATGCATATTCACTTATTAACTCTATCTACGTGTACATATTACCTCAATTACCTCAACTAACCGGTGCTTCTGCACATTGACTCTGTTCCGGTACCCCCTGTATATAGCCTTGCTATTGTTATTTTACTGCTGCTCTTGAATTATTTGTTACTTTTATTTTTTTGTAGGTATTTTTTCTTAAAAATGCATTGTTGTTTAAGGGCTTGTAAGTAAGCATTTCACTGTAAGGTACCTGTTGTATTCGGCGCATGTGACAAATAAAATTTTATTTGATTGACCAATTCGGCACATTTGGGCAAACTCGTGAAGGACACCTGGCAGACTTGATACAAAATATTGTTTAGTAATGTAGTTCTTCAATGGATCAGTCTGAAACTTCTAAATTACACCTGGAATCCCACATCACTGTCTGGCCGCTCTCTTGCATTACACAAATGATGCAAAAAAAAAATATGTATATAGTAGATACGTATGCTTTTTTGTTTGCATTATCTTTTACCAGATCTAATGTGTTATATTCTCCTACATTAATTTCACATTTCCACAAATTCCAAAGTATTTCCAAAGTCTTGAGCTACAAGCAGTTAGATTTGGGTATGTCATTTTAGGCGAAAATTGGGAGAAAAAAAATGTATGATCCTTCAGAGGAGGATTGCATGCATCCATCATCGCATTTGCAGGCTAATATAAGTATAGGCTACTATTCCTAATGTAATGAGTAGATCGCATAAGAACCCCTTTCACACGGTACTAGTGTAACAGTTGGTAAAGTACTGTGTGAATTTCACCAGGTTTATATATTAATATGTCATGTTGATTTGTTATTATGCATGCCTGCATCCTGGGAGAAGGGGAGTGTGTACTTACGTTTTGCCCTGCGTGCTCAAATCATTTTAATGCAATATGAGAGGTAGGCAGGCTTTTTCTGTCGCCTTCAGAAAAGTTTGATTCTTTTAAGCACAAAGTCATACACACAGTGTTTTGTTCATGAAAAATGTTGTATATTTAGAGGTTACTCATAGGTGGATGGTATTGTTAAGATGTAATTGTACTTTTTAGGATGATATTAACATTCTGAATTCAACATGTGGTTAATAGCTAGCTAAGAAATTAGCAGGCTATTGTATGTGTGAACGATGGCTAGCTCCTCGAATGATCCCAGTCCCTTGTATTGTGAATCTGCTTTAGAAGGAGGCGACGATTCGCAGAATGTATGTGCTCTACAAATGTTCTTTTCTTTTGGGTGTAGATGCAGGATGCAGAGTGAATTCTGCTTAATGAAAACTACCTGATCTCCAAAGTCCACGTCTAGTCTCAATCAACCACACACAACGCAGTTACAGCGGTGCAGTACAGCACCGGTTACACTAGTATTACTAGAGCATTTTGGTTATGTAATTATTACGCCAGAATGTCAGTTATTCCAGAGGATGATTCGGACAGTCTTAGTTTTGACCAAACTGCCTCGTTATTCTAGGCGACACTAGTCTACACTGACAACTCCAGCTAGTTTCCCAAGTATATGGAATAGTATTGTAACGACCTTGGTTTTTATAAGCGCGGAAATCGACTCTGCCGCTTGAGCATGCTTTTGCGGCACAGTCGATAGCGCGCCGGACCTCGGGCTCGAAGATCGAGACTTGCTCCCTGCTGTTTCATTACAGTATCGCCATTATATTTGAATGGTGGAAGTGTGCTCATACTCATTAGGCTATTTTAGCGATCCGCAGTAGAAGACGCCCTAAATGCCCCCCAGCCTTCAGATGTGACCCAAACAGCGCACTTGCACTTGACATGACCTTTTAAGGCTATGGATGAGAAAGTAGACTTGTCATTTCCAAACGTTTAGCTCAGTTGTATGCTGCTTTGCGATCTATTAACAACAAGGGTTAAGCATTCATTGTGAAAGTATGCCCTTCATATAACGGTATAGGCTTTGCGCAGCACTTCGTTAAATGGATCGAAACAGTAATTTTCTTACGCAAACCGCGAGTAACACCTGTTCAACTTTGACATGCCTCTCAAAACACATGAACATCGATTCGCACGGGACTAGTAGGCTATTATCAGAGCACTTGAGTTTTTTTCTCTCCAAAAAACAGGTTATTCTGTCTGGAATGGTTACTCTTCTGCCGTGTACAAATGACTGGCATGGCAGATCCGGACGGGAACGAACATTACAGATGTAGTGTTTTGCTCGTGCACATAATTACATCATCCGGCCTCCCCTAGTGAAACTAATCCCGTTCATCTAAAGGTGACATTTTATGGTGAAAAGTTACTTCTTCAAACTCACCTGCCGCCGATGTATGTCGGCATTTGAAGCCAGCCCTCTTGTTACTTGATTGCGTGTGTTATTTCATGATGCGCCGTATGAGCTTTCCACAAGTAAATTAGTACATTTATGATGACGTTGAGTAGTGGTTGACATTATGCCGTTCCACAGACCTTTAAACCTAATATTGTGGTGATAATTAATGGGTAATTTGTTTGTTTTTGGTGTGCCCACACACACACACACACACACACACACACACACACCTAGGTTTAGCTGAACTGACTTCACTGATTGTTTCTACAGCGGATTTCCGCTTTAACCTTACCTGTGTTGCTCGGAATTTTCCAGGTTTCCTTCACTGTCCTCGCCGGTTGAAGATTACGATCTCGGTGGAAATTTTCGGATGTCTCGGCAAACATAGAAAATAGTGAAGTGTAATTTGTCCTAAAAATGTAAATTGTGTGTCATAATTTATTTCCTAAATCCCGTGAGTTTGTCAGTTAGGTCTCTAGTGCGTTGATACCCGTAACGACTGGGAACTCATCCAACAGCTCTTGCATTCACTTCTACTTTATATAGTGGAGACTGGCAGGAGCGTGGGCGGGGATGTGGTCTGATTATATGCGTGACAGAGTGGAGGCTGCTGAGTGGAGAGACGGCTAATAATAATAATAATAATAATGTGCGGAACGGAGCAAATGGAATGGCATTAAACACCTGGAAACCATGTGTTTGATGATACCATTCCCCTGGACCTGCTCCAGTCATTACCTCGACCCCTTTCTCCCCTATTAAGGTGCCACCACCTCCTGTTGTATGATGGGTGTCTTGCTGGTTCTCGGGATTGAATTCCTTCAGCGATAATTTCTTCAGAAATCCACAATAGAAACTCTGTGTATTTTACACGGTCAAGACAGACTCCACTAAAGACAGGCTGTGTTGCCAGTTTCCAGAATCCCCCTCCTCCTGCCAAAAGGGTGGGAGGGTGGATGAAGTGGAGGTACATCAAAGATGGTGGATAAATAAGATTGAGTGATTTGATTAGCTCATGTGCAGCACCTGTGCACTGACTGTGAAATTGATGACTGATGACTTCTGTTTGTTTGAGGAGGTAGTCTTGTTCTTGTTCTTAATCTGTAAGAGTTTTACAGTAAGGATATGATATGTTTTATTGTTCTTTCAGAGCTTTGCCACATGTTCCCAGCTACCACTTCAGTCATGGTGCTCTGCCTCTGATGTGGGAAATGGTCTGATATTCTCATGCTTTGCTGATTCGAAGTGACTGTTGATTGTCGACTTTCTCTTGTGTTCCAGCACAAAGTTGGACGGAGTGCAAAACAATTTCCCCCCTACTTTCATGTAAAACATTTGGAAATGGTTTTGCACAGTGTTTAGCTGCTTTTTTATTGGCAAATGAGATTTATTTCTGTTCATTGTACTGCCTATCAGCCATCATATTGTCACGTGAATATGCTGACAGGCCAGGGGAAACTTTGTTGACATGTGGTTGGATTGGGCCTTTTTCAAAGGTAACAGTGCAGTAATTGGTCAAACCCGCTTTTGATTGGACCCTTTTATGTGCTAAAAGTGCAGGGATTGGTCAAAATTGCAAGCTCTTGCATAATATGCACTGATTGGTTGATTCTGCATTGAATTATGCTACTGCAGAATCGCAGTATCCTGGAAGGACTGTATAATATTCAGTGTACTTCACAGAACTGGTCCGATATACTGTCTGTTTCTAAGAAATGTTTTGTCCAAGCAGGACTGACTTATCTGAATGGTGTTAGGTTCTGAACAAACTGAGTAAAAACTCAAACGGAGGACTAGCAAAAAGCTCAAACCAAGTTTATTCACCTACTGGGTCATACAGCTGCATTGGAAATTACTCAGACCCCTGGACTTTTTCCACATTGTGTTACGGTACAGCCTTATTCTAAGATTGATTCAATGGTTTTCTCCCCTTATCAATTTACACACAATACCCCATAATGACATCACAATACCCCATAACGACAAAGCAAAAAAAGGTTTTTTAGAAATGTTTGCAATTTTTTTTATTTTTAAATACACTGAAAATATCACATTTAAATAAGTATTAAGTCCCTTTACTAATCATTCCCTAGATCCTGACTAGTCTCCCAGTCCCTGCCGCAGAAAAACACCCCCCCCCCCCCAGCATGAATCTGCCGCCACCATGCTTAACCGTAGGGATAGTGCCAGGTTTCCTCCAGATGTGATACTTGGCATTCAGGCCAAATCTTGGCTTCATCTTGTTTCTCATAGTCTGAGAGTCTTTAGGTGCCTTTTGTAAAATTCCAAGCGGGCTGTCATGTGCCTTTTTCTGAGGAGTGGCTTCTGTCTGGCAACTCTACCATAAAGACCTGATTGGTGGAGTGCTGTAGAGATTTTTGTCCTTCCGGATGGTTCCCCCATCTCCACAGAGGAACTCTGGAGCTCTGTCAGAGTAGCCATCAGGTTCTTGGTCACGTCAATGACCAAGCCCCTTCTCCCCCGATTGCTCAGTTTGGCCGGGTGGCCAGCACCAGGAAGAATCTTGGTGGCTCCAAACTTCTTCCATTTAAGAATGATGGAGGCCACTCTGTTCTTGGGGACCTTCAACACTGCAGAAATGTTTTGGTAGCCTTTCGCAGATCTGTGCCTCAACACAATCCTGTCTCGGAGCTCTACGGAAGATTCCTTCAACCTCATGGCTTGGTTTTTGCTCTGACATGCACCGTCAACTGTGGGATCATATATAGGCAGGTGTACCTTTCCAAATCATGTCCAATCAATGGAATTTACCACAGGTGAACGCCAATCAAGTTGTAGAAACATCTCAAGAATGATCAAAGGAAACAGGATGCACCTGAGCTCAATTTTGGGACTCATAGCAAAGGGTCTGAATACTTATGTAAATAAGGTATGTTTTTATTTTTATACATTTGTCATTATAGGGTATTGTGTGTAGATTGATGAGGATTTTATTTATTTAATACATTTTAGAATAAGGCTGTAACGTAACATGTGGGAAAAGTCAAGGGGTCTGAATACTTTCTGAATGCTCTGTATTTATACCCTCGGACTAGGTGGAGTCAACTCCTTGCACATCGAGACAGCCAATACATCTCTGTTGCTACTTAATGGGTTGCTCTCACTGGTGTAGTCATGGCCCTGCCTGATGCTAGAACCGTCCTGGGAGTCGAAGTGTGTGCGCGCAATAGGACTGTTCCTTCTCACTTCATCTGACCTGACCTCGGGCCGAATTCCTCGCTCCTCACTACTCTACGACTGTCCTACCTTATCAGTGACTGAAACAAGACTGTTGCCCTGTGCCTCCCTCTTTACGAGCCATGACATTTATCAATAGCATGTTTTGACATAATGTAAGATTTCTGCACTCCATTGTGTCAGTCAGTAACTGTCCATACACCTAGTTGTTATCCACCCTCCATTGGCCCTAACATATACATTCCTTATACATGTAAAGCACCAATAAGGTCTAGTATGGTAACGTGAATAAGTGTATTTCAAGCTAGAACCCAACAATGGGCAAGTAGAGCAGCCCACTTATTGCACTGCAATGAGCAGTAGGTACTGTCAGGTCTCATGTTTCAGACTGGTGTTAGAGGGACCGCATTGGGATCTAGAACCTCCTATTTTACTAAACAGTTTAGTGACATTTCCAAGGAGCTGTACAACTCTGTGTCCATGGAAACCACATGTACTATCTGTTTCTGAGAAATGTTTTGTCCAAGCTGGACTGACTCAGCTGAAAAGGGGAAGAGCAGTCAGCTGAATAACAGACACATTTCTGTAGCCTCACCTGCCCTGTTCTCCTCAGACAGAACTCACTTTTTTTTCTCACACACACACACACACACACACACACACACACACACACACACAGCAGCAACTTAACAGTGGGCCATTATTGGGAGACTGTAGGGGTTTTCTGGGTGTAGTCATGGAGCTCTCTCTACACCACACTTCCTGTGTGTCTCTATAAGCTACACATTCAGGATATTACCATGTTTATTTGTTCTGATATTCACAGCTGTCTGCTCATTGTTTCCCAACGTCTCTGGCAATGTGAAAATTGTGAGTGTAATGTTTTATATTATAGTGGTGATTGTGAAGTGTGTTGATTCTTCTCTAATAGTTCTTAAGCATTCGGCTCAGACTGTAGGTATACTGTGAGGTCACATGTTTCAGGCTGGTGTCAGAGAGGAGATCCGGAACTGGTATGACCGACTTGCTATGCAAATATACACATTTCCAGTTTCCTGTCTCCTTTCTTTCAGCGGGCTGTAACGGTAGAGGACAGGATGATCAGGTGGCGGGTGGGCTCAGAGTGTGGTATGACTGCTGATCACTTCTCAGGAGGAAGGGGGGCAGGGTAGGGTTTTTCTAATAATATAACAGTGACAGCATACATACGAATAGACAACCACAACGTAAAGAAATACTCCTGCTAATAGACCAGCCAGAAATCCCAGCATGTATTGTGCCTAATCAAATCAAACTAAGGATGACATTTTGGATGTTATAATGGAGGTAGCTGAGGACCAGTAGGATATTGTAATGGCCTTTTCTCGGTGGATTCTAGTGGTGGAGTCTTTCCAGAGTTAAGATATCAAGATGGTAGTAGATCCACTGTGTTCAAGTGAGCAGTGCCCCCCCCCGTGCCTATCTGCTGTGATTTGAAATTTGCTGAAATTTCTGTTGGCCTGCTGCTGCCTGGGCACGGGCTCCGCGCCTGCTGCTGACGTCACTCACAAGCACTTTTTCAGCCAGGCACGTGTCTTGTGACTGAGTATGTGACAGAGAATTTTTGTGTCATTTTTTTGTGTCACCCCCCCCCCCCCTGTGCCTCTCTCCCCCCCTGTGCCTTCCCCCCCACCCCCCTGTGCCTCCCCCCCCCCCGTGCCTCTCCCCCCCACCCCCCTGTGCCTCTCTCCCCCCCACCCCCCTGTGCCTCTCTCCCCCCCACCCCCCTGTGCCTCTCTCCCCCCCACCCCCCTGTGCCTCTCTCCCCCCCACCCCCCCTGTGCCTCTCTCCCCCCACCCCCCTGTGCCTCTCTCTCCCCCTCCCATGTGCCTCTCTCTCCCCCTCCCCCCTGTGCCTCTCTCTCCCCACCCCCCTGTGCCTCTCTCTCCCCCTCCCCCCTGTGCCTCTCTCTCCCCACCCCCCTGTGCCTCTCTCCCCCCCCCCCCAGATTTGTACCTTGTCAGTTTGGGGATTTGAACTTGCAACCTTCCGGTTACTAGTCCAACGCTCTAACCACTAGGCTACCCTGTGGAAAAAGTGAAGGGGTCTGAATACGCTGTATATCACTGTGTCAATGCATATGAAGTAACAGGTTATAGAGCAAACAACTCAATTATCACAACACAGGTTGTAATATGGCTTTTTTTTCTGGCTTGGCTTCCCCCACTGATTTTTCCCATGCACCGCTACTGGCACACTTATTATACCTACATGACCTGACAATAAGAATAGTTATATCCTCCTCATTGTTGTCAAGTGAGAGATTGACATTCATGAAGATTCCTTTAAATCCTCAACCTGGAACTTGAGACAATACTTTACAAATATGTCAAATCTTAATATGACTTTTATTTACATATGCACGGCAGAGAAATTCTGATGACTTTTCCACTCGCTGATATACTGTATCATTCTCTACAAGACATGTTTTACAGTAAAGTGAAGACCACACCAAAGACGTACCCAACACCTTGAAATTCTTAAGAATGCCAACACTAAGAGCAGAGATATACAACCTCTAAAAGCCAGTTTACATGAAATGTGCAAATATATATTTCATAGCATCAATGACAAAATACACAATATAGCTGTGTCTTACTGGATATCAACTTCCAAATGAAGAAAATGAACAAAAAAACTATGTATATGATCTTGCTACTTGTTTAGAAGGCACATGGTGTGCATTGCCACTTAAAATGGCCACATCTTAAAAGGTAGTAAGCAAGTACCTGCTTGGAACTGCATTCCAATGCAATAACAAAAAGGACATGATGCCATGAGGGTGTTCTTTTGTGCCTAAAATGTCCATTTCAGGCTACCCACAAAATTCCATTCACACCAACATATCAGTTGCGTTGTTTCTTCAACACTGTTTGACAGTTTGACTGGATCTCACTACGGCATCATCTCTTTCTAGTTCTTGTTAGGAAGATCAGCAAAAGGGGTTACATGTAGAGTGTGTGGATGGTCTGGGGGGAAAAAAAGTATTGAATCCGTGACTATATTATAAAGGTTTTTCTGGTCCAGTAACGTTGATGATCCTGACAGTTTGAATCATAATGACAATGAACAGAGTAGCCTTTCTTCTGGAGGGGGAAAACAAATGTACATATAAAATATGTCCCAAAGCTACTTCCATCCAGAGTGTGTAAATTATTCTAACCGTAGCCCCACAAATGTCTGTATGTAGAATGACATACAGATGCAGGATCTTAATATGACCAGTTCTTCAGAGCAGGAAAATAATCCTGCAACAACAGGTGTTGATACATTTTTCCTTAGGGCAAATCAAGTCTGACATTTTAAAGTGGAAATTACAAACTTGAGAAGTATTTTTAAACCTTGAATACACCAGAAGTTTGCATTTCCTGCAGCAACAGTGATCAAATTAAGATCCTACACCTGTACATTTGCTGTGCTTAAAGTATCCAAACCCATGTAATTCTCATCATCTTGAGACTGTCATAAATTCCACCAATAATATTTGAAAAATATCCTGTACAAAAAGTGGAATATATGGGTGCTCACACTGAAAAGTGAAGGTCAATTTCATTGAAGGAAATTGGATGGGTAATTGGAAAATTAGCTCAGATATTTATTGGGCAAGTTAAATAAGCACTCTATACAAAGAGAAGCATTCTAATTTTGTTAACATGCTTGTATCGGCGACTTCCAGATCAAACTCCCATTGACTTCAAAGCATGATGTATGCAAATGCTCAAGTTGAGCATTGTTTACATATTAGGATTCAGCCCAAGGTGCTGCACCAATGTTCCTAATTGCCATGTAGCTTTCCATTCACCAATCAAGTCTACCTCAGACATGCGAAGAGATCCATAATCCTTTGGACATGGGAAGCATCTAAGAAAATACCCGTCTTTGTTTAACCCCTTGTGGCCAATGGACCAAGCTCAGTCGAGCCAAAGAAATAGATTACTTAAATGGAGAGGTCCGTTCTAGTAATTATATTTCTATTAGTAGAGCAGTCATGTGATAAGCCAACAGAGCCTGAGGGGGAGAGTGGGAAAAAGATGGAGAGGAGAGAAGGAACACTTGACAATCAATAATATTTGCTTTGGTTTGGCTAAAATGACCCAATTTAGCCCTCCTGTCCAAAGTCCTCTGTGAATTTTCTCAGTTTGTCCAAATCCTGATCATTGACTGTTGGCTTTGTGCTGGTCAGGGATCTCAGCATATCAGACTGCGAAGAATAAAAAGAGAGACATGATCAAAAGGTTATTCAACAGTCTTGTTTTCCCAGAAACAGATTACCATTGAGGCGGGGAAACGGATAACTGAATAATATTAATCAAGTATTATTAATAACTTAATTCTTTTTTTACACTCACCATACAAACAACTGGCTCACATAGCTTTTCCCCAGGGACGTCCATCCATGTCATCTCGATGCCATTCGGGTCTCCTGGAGAGCATGGGGTCAAAAGGTCATCTACCACGATGTTGGGGTCGTCTCTCGATGACCCTCGTACCTTCAATAACAATGTAATTTGCAGTGTTACAAATTAAACTCAACAGCTGCACCATTGAGAGCATCTTGACTGGCTGCGACACCACTTGGTATGGCAAATGCTTGGCATCCCACTGCAAGGCACTACAGAGGGTAGTCCGTACGGCACTGGGGCAGAGCTCCCTGCCATCCAGGACCTCTATACCAGGCGGTGTCAGAGGCCCTAAAAAGCGTCAAAGACTCCAGCCACCCAAGTCTGACGGTTCTCTCTGCTACAGCACAGCAAGCGGTACTGATGCATCATGTCTGGAACCAACAGGACCCTGAACAGCTTCTAACCCCAGGCCATAACACTGCTTAATAGTTAACCAATAGCTACCCCGACTATCTGCATTGACCCTCTTTTCACTCATCACATATGCTGCTGCTACTGTTTATGATCTATCCCTACCTCAATCACCTCGTACCCCTGCACATGGACTCGGTACTGGTACCTGGTGTATATAGCCATGTTATTGTTACTCATTGTGTATTCATTCCTTGTGGTATTATTTTTCTATTATTTATATTTTTTTCCTCACCGTGTTGTTGGGAAGGGCCCGTAAGTAAGAATTTCCCTGTTAGTCTACACCGGTTTGTTTACGAAGCATGTGACAAATAACATTTGATATAGGGATTATCACTGAAAAATAAATAGACAGCGTTATTCAATGGTCGTCATTATGGAGACGTACCCGCTTGAAGTGAGTGGCTGACTGAACTTTTCTGACTGGTTGCATAAGCGCGTCTCTGACGATGACGCTGACGTCAGCCCCTGAGTACCCGTCTGTCTTCTTTCCCAGGGTGACGAAGTCAGAGTCGTTGAGGCTGGTGGGGGTGGCGCCCAGGTGGAGCTTGAACATGAAGGTGCGGGCGTGTTCCTCGGGCAGGGGGATGTAGATCCTCTTCTCGAACCTGAGATAATTAAGGATGAGTTGTACTGAATGTATCACACCTACTCTACAGGAAGAAGAATACATCTACAGGAAGAAGAATACATCTACAGGGTAGGTCTGAGCAGCAACAAAAAGCGAAGAAGCAGTGCTGCTGAGTTTCCTAGCTTCAGTCCAGTGTGTTCACGGTATCACCAATCACGTTCAAGCTGAGTGGTAAAAGTGATCATACATTTTTATGGCTTTGGTGTCACAGTCAAGAACCATAAAGGACAAGTTATTTGTGTACACTGTTGAGATGGTAGGCTAAGCCAGTGTAAGAATGTGACATTACCGTCTTCTGATAGCAGAGTCCAACGTCCAAGGGATGTTGGTGGCCCCGAGCACCAGTACACCATCGTTGTCATTCCCAACCCCTGTGGAAAAATTCTCATTAACAATTTACAACCATTTTCACTTAATATGAGCAAAACACCAATACAGTCCGCTATAATATCCAGATACATATCGTTTTCTGGCTCTCTCACCCTGCATCTGAACCAGGAACTCTGTCTTGATGCGGCGAGCTGCCTCACTCTCATTCTCACTCCTGGAGCCGCACAGCGAGTCTATCTCATCTATGAAGATGATGGAGGGCTTGTTCTCCCGTGCAAGGGTGAACAAGTTCTTTACCAACCTGGAGAGGAGAAAGGAGCATCAACATCAAGGTGAGCAGTATCCGGGACACAGATTAAACCTAATACTGGACTAAAATAATCTCTATTAAATTAGCTATTTAGTCCAGGACTAGGCTTAATATTAGGTCTAAATTACAAACAGATTAAAACAGCAGCATTGGACTTTACGTCTCTCCACAATTCCCTGGATGAAGAGTAAAATCTCACTTTTCACTCTCTCCCAGCCACTTGGATACCAGGTCAGATGAGGAGATGGAAAAGAAGGTGGAGTTGTTGGCCTCTGTGGCCACAGCTTTAGCCAGGTAGGACTTTCCTGTTCCAGGAGGACCGAAGAGTAGGATCCCCCTCCACGGCGTTCTTTTGCCTGATAGACAGAGGTTGTTGGGAGAGGTCGTGAATAAAATTGGGGCAGAAATAGACTAAGCTTTTCATTAACAAATGAATGAAGGGTAATAACCAATTGACTGTGTACTATACAAGAATGAATGGATTCATTTATTTTCAGTATATTCCTAAGGCTGATCAAATGTTCCAACAGTGGAGGTTTCAGCATGTTTTTCATACATTCAAAATGGTTCTTTCCCCATTAATTCTGTGGCGATCTGAGGCAGTAACACTACGTTACCTGTGAAAAGATGTGGGAATTTGATTGGCAAAATAACAGCTTCCTTCAGGGCCTCTTTGGCTCCCTCTAATCCGGCAACATCATTCCACTTGATGTTTGGCTTTTCCATAACGATAGCCCCTGAAAAACACATCCAGTATGATGGGAACATACAAATAATTTTACAGTGAAGGAAAATGATCAGTCACCTCATGTGAAAATCTAATAATTACAGTGCCTTGCAAAAGTATTCACCCCCTTTGGCGTTATTCCTATTTTTGTTGCATTACAACATGTCATTTGAATGGATTTTTATGTGGATTTCATGTAATGGAAATACACAAAATAGGTGAAGTGAAAAAAAAAATTCTAAAAAAACAGAAGTGGTGCCTGCATATGTATTCACCCCCTTTGCTATGAAGCCCTGAAATAATTGGGGCGGCAGGGTAGCCTAGTGGTTAGAGCGTTGGGCTAGTAACCGAAAGGTTGCAAGTTCATATCCCCGAGCTGACAAGGTACAAATCTGTCGTTCTGCCCCTGAACAGGCAGTTAACCCACTGATCCTAGACCGTCATTGAAAATAAGAATTTGTTCTTAACTGACTTGCCTAGTTAAATGAAGATAAAATCAATTTAAAAAATAAGATCTGGTGCAACCAATTACCTTCAGAAATCACATAATTAGTTAAATAAAGTCCACCTGTGTGCAATCTAAGTGTCACATGATCTCAGTATATAGTTACACCTGTTCTGAAAGGCCCAATGTCTACAACACCACTAAGTGGCACTATGAAGACCAAGGAGCTCTCCAAACAGGTCAGGGACGAAGAAGTACAGCTCAAGGTTGGGTTATAAAACAATATCTGAAACTTTGAACATCCCACAGAGCACCATTAAAGCCATTATAAAGAAATGGAAAGGATATGGCACCACAACAAACCTGATAAGAGAGGGTCGCCCACCAAAACTCACAGACCAGGCAAGGAGGGCATTAATCAGAGGCAACAAAGATAACCCTGAAGAAGTTATCCCTCAAAGCCCAGACCTCAATCCAATTGAGAATCTGTGGTAGGACTTAGATTGCTGTACATCAGCAGAACCCATCCAACTTTAAGGAGCAGGAGTGGTCTTGCCTTGAAGAATGGGCAAAAATCCTAGTGGCTAGATGTGCCAAGCTCAGAGACATACCCCAAGAGACTTACAGCTGTAATTGCTGCAAAAGGTGGCTCTACAAAGTATTGACTTTTTTTTTAGGGGGGGGGTGAATAGTTCTGTTGTTTTTGTCTAGTTTCACAGAAAATATTTTGCATCTTCAAAGTGGTAGGCATGTTGTGTAAATCAAATGATACAAACCCCCTCAAAATATTTTTTAATTCCAGGTTGTATGGCAAAAAAAAAGGAAAAATGCCAAGGGGGTTGAATACTTTCACAAGCCAATGTAAACGAGTTAGACATCTCAACAGGATATGGGAAAACTGAAAGTAAAGTGGAAATGAGCCAAATCACCTTTTTCACAATTCTATAGTATGTCAGTGTTGTGATACATACTGTGGTAGTTTCACTTTGTAAGTGATAACTAACCTGAAAGTTGGTTCTGAAACTTCTTTTTTTCTGGGTTGTCTCCTTCATCGCTCTCATTCCTGCACAATAATAATCCAAATAGGTTGACTCATCACATTCCAAATCACTCTGTATAACAGGCTAAACCCTTCTCACACATAACAAAGCCTGCTCCTGCACACACCCTTTGTCATCGGCTTGGGACTCCTTCACAGGCTTGGCAGGTGGAGCCTTCTCTTTCTTCTTTAGGTATTCTTTGAGCTTCTCTGCTCTGTCCAGGTACTCGGCACACTTGGCCCTGATGCTCTGTTTGGCTTTATCGCCCTGGGATTCATCTGACAGGAGAGAAATGGACGAATTATATTTAATACCATATGAAGAATCTGTTTTTATTTAGAAAATGTATGAATAAATCACAATTACAGTAAACTCCCCTAGACTATGACATTCTGTGAAATGGAAAAAAATGATGCATTCTGCTGATAAGTAGAAGTAGACACTGGACAGATTAATCTGATAGGTTCCAATAGTTGCCCAGATACGTTTGACAGGTCACTACTGTAGTGAGATTCTAAAATGTCCCCATTAGCCTATATGAGACAGAGGTGGTGATAAACAACTCCACACAAACCAATGGACTGAACAATCCAGAGACTGTTACAACCCTAAAAGAGAAAAGAGCATTATGCAAATATCCCGTTGTCTTAAAGCATACATTTCACTACGTGTAGGAAGTACTGAACAGCTTGTTGGTATAAACGCAGGGCCTCGTCGTAATTCTGAGCTTTATCCTCCTGGGCCGCCTTGCTGGCCAGATCTATGGCTTTCTGAAAAACAGGGATGAGAACATTATGAAAAAACAAAGACAACAGTAAAAACAAATTGAAAGGATTCGCTGCAGGATAAGTTTGATCTGGTCAATCACAATTAAATAACTCTTGGATGCAATGGCATAACACAAGCACGTAGTTCTAATTACAGTAACTAGAAGCAAGTACAGTAACTGTTCCTATATATCAAAAACATGACCCCATATGCAAGGCTTTATCTAGAGCTACAGTTGTGTATGTACATGTTCCATGAAGTGATACATGGCACATGCATAGCTCAAAATGTGACCGACCACCTGTAATACAGAGTATGTTGCAATTTCACTTCCCACAAAATGTTTGACTGACAGGGAAGACATTAACTAGTTAATGAACTATTAACTAGTTAATTAAAATATTCAGACAGTAAGCTTAGCTAACGTTAGCTATATCAACAATCAGGTCACGAAACTAGCTTTGTGATTAGACAGATAGCTAGCTAATGGTAGCTAGTTAATAACATTATCAAGGTACTTGGTTGCTATTCAAATTTCGGATTGTCTCGTCTTGGCCTTGTTGCGGAGGGGAGCACATTTAGAACTAAAAATGAACCGGTCAACTTTGCAACAAGGCCAAGACGAGACAGCTATCAAAGCAAGCTGATGTTATCAAAGCAAGCTGATGTTAACTAACCATCTTCAATCAGGCTTAAAATAACTTGATAGTGACTACTGTCAACATTAACTGCTGTCATTTCAAGTTGGCGACCTCGAAGCAACAAAAAACAACAATTCCGCTAGCTAGCGTCCGAGCTAACAAGTTAGCGTATTACCGTAGCCAGATAGATAACAATCAGTTAGCTAACGACACTTAGAAAAAAATTATCACAGTAGATCTACAAATAATAGTTATCTCACAAACGTTCGCTAACTAGTGCCATGCTAACTGGGTGGTTTGTATTTTTGCTAACTACTAGGTACTGTAGCTAGCCGACGTTAGCTTTCCCAATTTACCTGTAAATTGTTGTTGGCAGCCATATGATTACTTGTAAAAAATAAAAAATGCAACGAACAGGCCCTTTATTTGTTAATACTTAAATTGCAGCCCGGAAAAGTCGATATCCAAGCCTTTTATTAGATCTTTGAATAACTATACATTAATAAATACAAAATAATACACTTCCGCGTTATCAGACACGGAGTTGATTCTCACGTGACCGGGAAATGTCCGCGTCATTCATAGACGCACCCATCTCTGGGTGGCAATACGATATTGTAGAGGGATGAAATGTCAAATGTGTAGGGTTAGGATCATGTTGACATGTGAAGGATATGCAGAGTGCACATCTCCTATTAGCTATATCCTTACCTCCATAGAGTTGCCAGGCAGATTAATGGAAAACTGTCAATCCAATTAGGCTGACATAGGTTTAGGCCTACACTGGCATTTACATCGGACCATAGAATTAGGAATTCGTAATATAATTGAATATATGCATTGAACAACGTTAATGACCGACATTTTTGCAAAAATTGTTTATAGAATGTTCCACTGTCTAATTACCTCTTTATTTTCGATATACTCCTGTAGTTCTTCCACTCTGTCCAGGTACAGTTTACACTTTTCCCTGATCTTCTGGTTGCCCTCTTTACCCTGTGGTTCACCTGAGGAGAGGAGTTTTAAGTTGTTGACGGTGACACAGGTTATTGTAGAGACCATAGTTTCGGCTTGCCTGATGTCTCAAACGGAATTCTTCCACTGCTCTTTGTTCGCTACATACTTCAGGCTGAGACTGCAATCCTTGCTTAAAAATTGACAAATTTGGTGGAATACCTACGTGCAGGAACGATCCGAATTGCTGCCACAATTGCAACCTTCTCCCAGAGCAAGGAGTTTGGGTAGCCAGACATAGCACATCACATGGTAATCACTGACATGCCAATATCCATCCTTCCTCTCTGTGCAGGCTACTACTGCTAAATACTCCCCTTATGGCTAGCAACGTCTCCAGTTATTTTTGAATCTCCAGCTAAATTATTTTCTTCAGTTTGTAAAATTAATTTTGATACTTTGTTGACTTCATGTTGGCCCTTATCGAGCTCTGCTCCTACAGGTCCTTGCGTGCCCACCCGCGGATGCTTGAGAAGTGTGTACCTCTTTTTTCCCCCAGAGTCTTCTGTCATTTTGTTAATGTATTATCATTTTAAAATATTTGATTTAGATTTATCAAGGGGTGCTGCAGGACCCTCAGCAACCCTACTTCCCATGGCTATGAGCCTGTCTCCCGTGTTGAAAATGCACCTACCGGTCTGCTTGAGAAAGGCCTGTTAATATTATGTGATGTTATGATAGTCTGCTTCTAGATGTTTGTATAGTCTTTAGCTTGTAAAGGAGGTTTCAACCAATTCATTGGTTATGTAGCCTACACCTCTGCTTGTACAGTCCGAAACATAGCAATGCAACATTGTCAGAATGTTGAATAAAATAAAATTTGAACTTATACCGGTTGTCTGTGCGGTCGGTCCTTCAGCAGCATGAAATTTGAGACAAAAGACACCCACAAGAACGTATTGTTTACCCGACTTCTTTTAGTGTTGGTTCTGCCGTTTACATTTCTATCACCTGGTACATACGATTTCATTTGATTTGAAACCATGTAAACTCTTGCAGGCTTCGGTTACATGAATGCCTCACATGCATGTACACATGCGTGCCTTTGCCACGTACATGTGCGTGGCATTGCCTACATAATTGGAAAGCATCGCCACGTTTCGTGCCTACCACTACTCTTGCTCAGCTAAAAATGTAATCTGTCTAATAAAATCACTCCAACAAAATGATTGAGGTAAATTGATCTAATATTTCATAAATAAGAAAAAGTTATGCATAATCCAATGAAGTTAGATCTATAAACTTTATAGATATATATTAGGGGAGCCTAAAGATAAATAATCATATTGCTTAGAGAGAAACATTTTAATCAGTTTTTAATAAAGTGTTACGAAACCAATAACTAGCCTACTAATTTTGCTGCACTTGTCATGCCTTGGGGTCTTAAAGCCCATTTCTGCTTGCTCCACCAAAGCAATCAGGAGGCTCCGTACAGAGGGAATTGCAGTGCCTCGGGAGGCTAATTGGAGCTCTGTACCGCATCGCAGTGTGCGGCTCAAATTTTGTATCTTCGCGGAGGGCTCTGTATCGCTTCGCATTGACATGATTGGTTGACAGTAGGTGGGGGCGGGAGGTCCTTGTATAAACACAAACTACCTTTCTTGACAACAGCTCTGCTCCGTGAAGGATGAATGCTCTGATTTATGCGGAGGCCACATCGTAGTAAATGTGCTGTACGGCCACAGCAGCGATCGGATTGACAATTCAGAGCCTTTTAGGCCAAGCTACATGGCCTGTAACCTGATTAGAAAATAAAGGTGAGAAGTAAGCGTATGCAATGAATTTACATGACATTTGAGTAAAAAATGCTCTTATCCAGAGCAACTTACAAGAACAATTAGGGTTAAGTGTCTTGCTCAAGGGCACATTGACAGATTTTTCACCTAGTTAACTCCAGGATTCAAACCAGCAACCTTTCAGTTACTGGCCCAACGCTTTTAACCGCTAGGCTACCTGCCACCCAAGAAGACCACAACCATAAAAGCCAGAATGTTGAATACAATTACATTTAAACATACTCTACCAGTTGTCTGTGCGTTTTGTCCTTCATCTGCTTGAAATTTGAGATAAAATATCCACAGAAAAGTATTGTTTATCCTAATTTTGTCAAAAATGTTGAGCAGCTGAAGTACAAACCCCACAGACAACCGGTAAAGTACATTTAAATGTAATTTTATTCAACATTCTGGCTTGTAAGGAACGTTTACATGATTTTCAGCCATTAGTTTCAGGCTGTATATACAAATGAATTGTGTATTACAGCCTGATTAATCAGACTAGTCCAGGGCCAACACAGTCATGACTTCCATGGTCAGCCAGTCCAAGCAGATTAGTATTCGACCCAAAATAAATATATAATAAAGGAAACTACAAAAAAGCACGCTCAAACTAAAGATTCAAAATCAATTGAAAGGCCTCAAGGCCACCAAACAAACCAGCAGCCTCACGGCTCTCCCAGGTGGGACACTGACTGACAACAGAGAGGAAGAGGCAAAGTGAGAGGGTCGACTCTGCCCACAATCTGTTCACGCAGATTAAGCGTTATAGAGTTAAGCAGACCAAGTGAAGTGTTTTTGTTTGGGGAGCAATGAGAGAGTGTTGAATTTGGTCAAGATGAAAGTGAATTGCTATTTTGATAGGTGAGGCTTATTTGATTGAATATAAGTTTTATAATGCTTAGGTTGTTACGGGTGTATTGATATATTTTTCTACAAAAGATCATTGGCTAGAATGTTCCCACCTGATCTTGCCTCCTTCCCGATAGCTGGATGCCCCTTTGATTTATTTATTAAATAAAAAGAAATGTCAACTGTAGCCATTTATATTCCTTCATAGTGTGTTTGCCCCGTCCTTCATGGCCAACATCCACATGCCACATTTTAACCAAACTAAGATTTTTTTTGTGTGTCAGCAGTTAGACATTTTGCTAAAGGGAGTCTAGTTGCCCCAAATTACAGTATGTGATGCTCCATACCCCTCACATCTTGGCTAGTGTAAAGTTTTGCAATACAAAATGTGTATTTAATATCTTTCCGATTTTTCTCAGTTTTTTTGAGAACCACATGCAACTGGATACGGACATTTATAAAATACTATTCTTCTAAATCGAGAATTAAGAAAGTATTGGCAAGAACAGGTTAGTTGAAAGATTCCTTGCTGAACTTTACACTAGCCATGCTGTAACGGGTTTGTAGCATCAGATCCCATTACAATTCTGCGGCTACTGAATTGCATGTCCTGTCCGTATGACATTTGGTCCATTTCTTCAGGAGTGATGGTTACATACGTTTTACAATGTGCAGGAAGTACTTGACAGCGTGTTGGTAAGATTTGATAGCCTCTGTGTAGTTCCCAGCCTGGTCCTCCTGGGAGGCTTTCTGTGCTACAGCTATAGCTTTCTGAAATGAGAGTGTGGGAGGGATGAGTTGGGCAGAAAGGAGTGGAAGAGAGAGGGATGAGTTGGGCAGAAAAGTGTAGGAGAGAGAGGGATGAGTTGGGCAGAAAAGTGTAGGAGAGAGAGGGATGAGTTGGGCAGAAAGGAGTGGGAGAGAGGGGGATGAGTTGTGCAGAAAAGTGTAGGAGAGAGAGGGATGAGTTGGGCAGAAAGGAGTGGGAGAGAGAGGGATGAGTTGGGCAGAAAAGTGTAGGAGAGAGAGGGATGAGTTGGGCAGAAAGGAGTGGGAGAGAGAGGGATGAGTTGGGCAGAAAAGTGTAGGAGAGAGAGGGATGAGTTGGGCAGAAAAGTGTAGGAGAGAGAGGGATGAGTTGGGCAGAAAAGTGTAGGAGAGAGAGGGGTGAGTTGGGCAGAAAGGAGTGGGAGAGAGGGGGATGAGTTGTGCAGAAAAGTGTAGGAGAGAGAGGGATGAGTTGGGCAGAAAGGAGTGGGAGAGAGAGGGATGAGTTGGGCAGAAAAGTGTAGGAGAGAGAGGGATGAGTTGGGCAGAAAAGTGTAGGAGAGAGAGGGATGAGTTGGGCAGAAAGGAGTGGGAGAGAGAGGGATGAGTTGGGCAGAAAAGTGTAGGAGAGAGAGGGATGAGTTGGGCAGAAAGGAGTGGGAGAGAGGGGGATGAGTTGTGCAGAAAAGTGTAGGAGAGAGAGGGATGAGTTGGGCAGAAAGGAGTGGGAGAGAGAGGGATGAGTTGGGCAGAAAAGTGTAGGAGAGAGAGGGATGAGTTGGGCAGAAAGGAGTGGGAGAGAGGGATGAGTTGGGCAGAAAAGTGTATTAGAGAGGGAGGAGTGTGGCAGAAGAAAGTAGGACGAGTTGGGCACTGCTGCTACTCAGTCACAGCATCATTCACTGTCACTGTTCATCACATAGTCTCCTATTATGTCTACATTCATTGCTTCATTTGAGTGAGACATGTTTGTCATTTAGCAGATGCTCTTATCCAGAGCAAGTTTGGTTAAGTGCCTTGCCCAAGGGCACATCAACAGATGTTTCACCTAGTTGGCTTGGGTATTCAATCTAGTGACCTCGCAGTTACTCGCCCAATGTTCTTAACCTTTAGGCTACCTGACAAGACAGACTCATTGCATTCTTATGCTCTGATTAGATCATGGAATACATGGAGATGGAGCATCAGCATCACAAGCCACTACTGAATTTCTCTTAGCTGTGTTAAAGTGAAACACTATTTTAAGTGGCTCACAATGGCTTTATTTGGCTCTGGAACAAGCTGTTGTCCAGCAGATTTATCTCAAATGTGGGAGCTCATCTTTGTTAATGAAACCAATAGCTGTAGTGTAGCGATTGCACGTACAGTACAAAATCACCATAGACCTTCTCTTTATAACATACTGTACTATTTTAGTTTGTTTGAATGTAAGTAAACAAGTTGATCAGCTTCTCAAAAGTGACAACACAGCACTAATACAAGAAACACACGCTTGACTACAGTTCTATGATGACACTAGCCCCAAGACGGCTTGACAGTCTCACTCTGACAAGTGGAATCAAACTCATAGGCCCATAAACATACATTACTCATTTACAGGAAAGCATAGATGTGTCTACCAAGATTAAGTGCTATTTACATTAATAGTCAGTCACTTTACCTGTATATTTGTTGGCTCCATTGGAAGTTTTCAGGCAGTCAGTTGCTACTGAGAACCAACACAGTCTGAGACCCTTGATTTTTCTGCTTCGTTTACCCACAGAGCCATTAACTTGTTGCTTATCTCACAGGCTCGTCACAGCACACATGCGTCTGAGAGACGTTCCTGTTGAAAAGAATGACAACAATGCTGAGGGCTGAGACTGAAACCCGCCTGCCTGTGAGTCATAATGACAAACTTGTTATGCAAGTATAGTCAACAGCCCAGGAAAACATTCACAGTAGGATAAAATAGGCTAACATTATTAACCTTCACCCGTATCTGTCCTTCATTTTTTTCTCTCCTTTATTTAACGAGGCAAGTCAGTTAAGAACAAATTCTTATTTTCAATGACAGCCTAGGAACAGTGGGTTAACTGCCTGTTCAGGGGCAGAATGACAGATTTGTACCTTGTCAGCTCGGGGACTAGTCCAACGCTCTAAACACTAGGCAACCCTTCCGCCTCAAAGAGGAAGTTTCATGCAAAGAGGAAGTTTAAAACTCCCCTAGAGGGGATAAAACAGAGAAAAAAGTCTACATCAAATCCAAATAAAGTGCCAGGGTAAAGGAATGTAGTAAGCAGTGGTGTAAAGTACTTAAGTAAAAATACTTTAAAGTACCACTTAAGTAGTTTTTTGGTTGTATCTGTACTTTACTTTACTATTTATATTTTTGACAACTTTTTCTTTTACTTCACTACATTCCTAAAGAAAATAATGTACTTTTTAATCCATACATTTTCCCTGACACCCAAAAGTACTTGTTTCATTTGAATGCTTAGCAGGACAGGAAAATGGTCCAATTCATGCACTTATCCCTGGTCATCCCTACTGCTTCTGATCTGGCGGACTCACTAAACACACATGCTTCGTTTGTAAATTATGTCTGAATGTTGGAGTGTGCCCCTGGCTATCCCTAAATTTGAAAAAATCAAGAAAATGGTGCTTTCTGGTTTGCTTAATATAAGGATTTATAAATGATTTATACTTTTTCTTTTGATACTTAAGTATATTTTAGCAATTAAAATTACTTTTGAGTTTGAGTTTTTCAATTTTTTATAGGGATAGTGCACATTAATCAACGTTTCAGTGAAAGTGTCGGTTTTAGCCAGCCAGCTTATTTTCAATAGCAGTCCCTGGGCAGGTTATTAAAAACAATTACAATATAGACCATCATTGAGCATTGAGCACACGCAGAGCAATATAGGACAAGCAAGACATAGCATACAGACAGAGCAACATAGGACAAGCAAGACGTAGCATACAGACAGAGCAACATAGAACAAAAAGCAGCAAGACAAAAGCTACAGACAACAGACAACATGGAAAGCGGCATTACACAGCTAGGGATTATGTTCACAAATCTGATTGACCTTTAGCCATGTCTTCATGCATTTTGTGAAAGTGTGATATGTGGTGCAGTTATGTGTGTCTGATGGCAGTGTATTCCAGACATGGGAAGCTCTCGCAGAGAAAACAGATTTACTCACAGTGCTTTTCCTTAAGTGAACTATACAGTCACCTCTCATGGCAGACCTTGTAGATCTGCTGCCATATGTTTGGGTTTTCTGTTTAACAAAAATACTGAGTGGAGGGGGAGCCAGGCCATTTAGGATCTTGAATACAAGACATGCGTCGGTGTATTGCACAAGATTTTCCCAACTCAGGAGCTCATGCTTTCTGAGGATGTAACAGTGATGATGGCTATTGGGCTTCCTATCAAGCACTTTGAGAGCTTGTTTGTAGACAGACTGAATAGGTTTTAATGTTGTACAGCAAGCTTGGGCCCAACTAGTCAAGAAGTATGTTAAGTGGGGGAGTATCATAGATTTGAAGTACAGTTTTGCTACCTCTGTAGTCAAACAATTTCGTATAAATTGGAAATTAGCTAGGTTGAATTTGGTTATTTGAATGACCTTTTTCACATGCTTTTTAAAAGAGAGGTTGGAATCAAGTATGATGCCAAGGTACTTAAAATCAGATACCACCTGGAGCTTCTCCCCAGACACATAAACATCTGGCTCAGTAGCATCTGTTGCCCTCTTTGTGAAGAACATACAAACAGTTTTTTTCACATTGAGATGCAAACATGAGTCACTGAGCCACTTTGTAACCTGGACCACTACAGTAGTGAGTTCTTGTGCAGCTTGTTGTTTGCTCTTTCCATGCACATATATCACTGTATCATCTGCATACATTTGAACTTCAGACCCAGTACAGACAGAAGGCAGATCATTAATGTACAGGCTGAACAGGAGGGGCCCCAGTATTGACCCTTGGGACACGTCCACATCATAGCTAAGAGTGGGCGACAGCTCATTGCTCACTCTGACACACTGAGTTCTGCCGTCAAGATATGATTTCATCCATCTCAAGGCATTGGGGGAAAATATGAACTTGGACAATTTTGTGATGAGAATCTCATGGTTAACAGTATCAAAAGCATTCCTTAGGTCCAGAAACACAGGGTTTCCTGATTTAAAGATGGCCGTTATTATGGCCGACTTCCATACCCTTGGAAACACCCCGAGACCAATAGATGTGTTGGTGACCTTAGTAATGGGGCCAATGAGTGACTCTTTGTAGTTTATAAGAACGGTAGAGTCCAGCCCAAACACATCTTTGGCTTTAGAGTTCTTCAGTGAGTTAATCACCAAGTTCACCTTTGACTCAGAAACCTCCCTTATGATGAAGACAGGTTGAGCGTCATTCACTAGCACTGAGCCCAAGAAACGAGTGGAGGGGTTCTGTGTCAGTACCCTGACAGAGTCAATAAAGTAGGAATTGAAGGCTTTTGATTCTTAAGTATATTAACAACCAAATACTTTCAGACTTACTCAAGTACTATTTTACTGGGTGACTTTTACTTGAGTCATTTTCTATTAAGGTATCTTTACTTTTACTCAAGTATTACAATTTGGTACTTTTACCACCACTGGTAGTAAGTACATAATATCATTTTTTATTTTACCAGATCTACTGGTGTGAGGTCATCAACAGCAACAGGATTAAACACAGCGAGTGTCCTGATCTAGAACATGATATAGAAGCTCCTGTTGCCCTGGGATGTCAGGGATGTGACCCTGCAGCAGTGCTGTGTGTTTTGTGCTTGGGAGTGCTGTAAATTCCCCTCTTGTGAGACTCTTGATGTAGATTGATGTAGATCTCCACAAGGTGTCGCTCTAGGACCAGTGGTTTGTGATAACGATGGGTAGACTACTGCCTGTCCTGTAGTCTGGGTAATACAGTTAGTGCATATTGTACTTGCAAAGAATAGTCCACAAAGGTGGGAGCAGATAGGACATATTATCCAAATAGCACATTATTTCTGTTCCCCAATTGAATAGATAAGCCACATTTGTAATTTGAATAATTTGGTAGAGGATATAATCTGTTGATAATCCACTATGTTCAGACCCTGCACATATTCACTAAACCTGGCACTGGAAATGGCAAAGGTATGCAGGAGAAGGGAGTGTGTCTCTGGATGAATCTGGGTTGGGTGTGGCTCAGTACGGCAGTCTGTTTTTAGATGGGATTGATGGATGTTTTTTTTAACATTGCCAGTTATACATTCCAGTTTTTCTCTCTGTCAACAATTGTTCATGCAGTCTATTTTATTTGACGCAGATCAAATCAAGACTCAGTGGTTCCCTGCAACTGTCATATAACTGTTTTGATTTAGGCCACTATAATTAGACTATACAATCTCACATTTTATTGTGAAACAAATCAGTGGTCAGTTGAAGGTTGGCCATGATTCAGGAATCACAATGATCGGTTAATGACCGCTGTATTTTGAAATAATTGCACACAAAAAAATATCTGTGAGCTGGTGTCAAAACTTTGTCTCCAAAAATGTCTAGTGAAATATTTACTTGCGTTACTGATACTTTTTCTACTTTGGCTTGAACGTGATTTAATACGGGATAATTTATAGAGAGACCTTGGCCCCAAGTCAAGTAGGGACTAGGCTATAACTCACTGGTGACACCCAATGACTGTATTGACACTTGATACGGCCCCGGGTGGCAGAGTTTGATTAGGGAGAAACCGGAGCAAGTGCTTATTTCACGAGGGAACATGTAGAGGGGAAGCACATAGACAGAGGCAACAGCAGCAGCAGCAGCAGAGACACAAGTGAAACTTTTACATCAGCACACTTGAACCGCGCCAGGCTCAAGGGGACTGGATTGTTTTATGCGTATTATTCCACGGGGATCTAGATAACTTGAACTGCGAGTTGCAATTCTATTTGAGCATCTACAGAGATTCTAGAGGTGGAAGGAACATGGCGAGGGGGGTGAAGAGAGCTCACCTTGTTGCTTTATTATTTGCTTTGATGCTCTTATTTTGGCGGGACGTTTACGCGCAGGTGTCTTTTAACGAAATAACCGGGTTTAGTTTGAGCCCCCCGTACTTCAACCTCGCGGAGGGGTCACGGATATCCGCCACCGCAATTTGCGGGGAAGATGAAGCGGGGAGACCGAGATCTGATTTGTACTGTAAACTTGTCGGAGGACCTACCTTTGGACTTCCTAGTCAAACGATACAGGTAATGAGTGAACGACATTTTCGGTTTCATTATTTGTTGTTTCATTTTTAAACGCATCGATCACCACCTTTCTGCCTTTAATAATAATGTTTACAGTTTAAATGTTTGTTTTAGTTACGCAAAAGGTTGGCTGGCATGAGTGCATGCGTAAAAGACACATGTAGCCTATTAATGTGCACGTCTTAATAGCATTGTTCTGAAGACATAATATGGACAGATACCAACAGAAACACAACCCATAGCACAGAATAAATCGTATTTGTATTATTCAATCAAAGTAAGGAAGTTGTTTCCTTGCAAGCAAGTGATTTTCTTGTGATTTTTTTCGTCCCATACTTACATCTATATATTCCCACGTGAAATACCATATTTACAATTAAACTGGTATAACAGTTGAGTGGTCCTCCATGCTTCCTTGCTTTTGCAGCCAGGTTCCAGAATGAGTCACTATAGCCCCCATGGGGGAACAGTGGCAATTCTGCCTGCTCTGACCAAGTTGTCCACCTGCCAGAAATAGTTTTCACCATTGTGTTTAACTCCTGAGCTCTCCAATGAGAATGCCCTTTCAACAGTAGACTTGCCCCTTCAGGAGTTTCAATACCTTTGGAACACGAAGAGGTTTTAAAACCTAACAAAGAAGGGCCCCAATAGGCCTATATATTGCTTACTATCATTAATGTGTATCTGGAAATTGGTTTACTGTTGCAGTATTTCCAGATATCGCTATTACTATTGTTGCTACAATTAAAATCAAATCCAATTTTCTTATTCACACGCGCCGAATACAACAGGTATTACAGTGAACCTTACAGTGAAATGCTTACTTACAAGATTCTAACCAACAATGCAGTTTAAAAATATTAATAATAATATGAAATAAAAGTAACAAGTAGTTAAATAGCAGTAGTAAAGTAACAATAGCAAGACTATATACAGGGGGTACCGGTACAGAGTCGATATGTGGGGGCACCGGTTAGTTGAGGTAATTGAGGTAGTATGTAGGTAGAGTTATTAAAGTGACTATGCATAGATAATAACAGAGAGCAGCGTAAGAGAAGGGGAAGGGGGGGGGGGCAATGTAAATAGCCTGGGTAGCCATTTGATTAGATGTTCAGGAGTCTTATGGCTTGGGGGTAGAAGCTGTTTAGAAGCCTCTTGGACCTAGACTTGGCACTCCGGTACTGCTTGCAGTGCGGTAGCAGAGAGAACAGTTTGACTAGGGTGGTTGGAGTCTTTGATAATTTTTAGGGCCTTCCTCTGACACCCCCTGGTATAGAGGTCCTGGATGGTAGGAAGCTTGGCCCCAGTGATGTACTGGGCCGTACACACTACCCTCTGCAGTGCCTTGCGGTTGGAGGCCGAACAGTTGCCGTACCAGGCAGTGATGCTCTCGATGGTGCAGCTATTGAACCTTTTAAGGATCTGAGGACCTATGCCAAATCAGTCTCCTGAGGGGGAATAGGTTTTGTTGTGCCCTCTTCACGACTGTCTTGGTGTGCTTGGACCATGTTAGTTTGGTGGTGATGTGGACACCAAGGAACTTGAAGCTTTCAACCTGCTCCACTACAGCCCCATCGATGAGAATGGAGGCATGCTCGGTCCTCATTTTCCTGTAGTCCACAATCATCTCCTTTGTCTTGATCACGTTGAGGGAGAGGTTGTTGTCCTGGCACCACGCGGCCAGGTCTCTGACCTCCGCCCTATAGGCTGTCTTGTCGTTGATCAGGCCTACCACTGTTGTGTCATCTGCAAACTTAATGATGGTGTTGGAGTTGTGCCTGGCCGTGCAGTCATGAGTGAACAGGGAGTACAGGAGGGGACTGAGAACGCACCCCTGAGGGGCCCCTGTGTTGAGGATCAGCGTGGCGGATGTGTTGTTAGCTACCCTTACCACCTGGGGCGGCCCGTCTGGAAGTCCAGGATCCAGTTGCAGAGGGAGGTGTTTAGTCCCAGGGTCCTTAGCTTATTGATGAGCTCTGTGGGCACTATGGTGTTGAACGCTGAGCTGTAGTCAATAAACAGCATCTCACATAGGTGTTCCTTTTGTCTCGTTTAAGGAAAAAAAAAAAGCTGCCAGTTTGTGGTGTGTAATCGCTGTTCTGATGTCCAGAAGTTATTTTTGGTCATAAGAGACGGTAGCAGCAACATTATGTACAAGATGTAAAAATTTTTTTTTTCAAACAACGATAAAAAAACGATAAAAACACAATAGGTTTAGGAGCAGGTAAAACGTCAGCCATCTTCTCCGGTGCCTCCTTCTTGATGCATGTGATTACTTGCACGGTCTGCAAATGTGTGACTGTGGCTTATTCATTCTCTTGAATACGAGTTTACTATGCACTGAATGTGTGGCTTTGTGTTGGTGGGACTCTATTTATATGTGGTTTAATGTGTTTTGGGCTCAGAGTAACACCATTTCATTGGCCCTTACCCTGCAGGGACAGTATTGTGACAGATGCAACTCCAACGAGCCAAACAAGGCCCACCCGGTGAGTAACGCCATCGATGGCACTGAGCGCTGGTGGCAGAGCCCGCCTCTCTCCAGGGGGCCTATGTACAACGAGGTGAACGTCACTTTGGACCTGGGACAGGTGAGTGATCCAAACCTGGAGGGCTTTCATTGATTCCATCCTACTCAGCCAAGTGCTGTGCCTTCACGGTGGCTGTTGTTGAGAGTATGAAATAAAACAGTGGGTTGTCACAGGGTGAATATAGCCAAGCCTTTAAGTTTTCCTTGTCTGAGACAGACAGGCAGCGCTAGTCATGTGAGTGATGTCCCACATCTGGCTGCGTGCCAGGAATCAGCCTCAGATCATGCCCCTGTGGCTGGGGGATATGCATCTATTATGACCTGTGGCTGCAGTGGGGGCTGCTGCGGGAGTTTGGCTCACGGCCCATGAAATTGCACCATATGCTCAATTATCCACAGTGAAGGGAAAGAGGGTGGGATTCTGTCCAGGGATTAGGGATCAGAGGGATGTTAAATATCTGGGGGGGGTTGCAGGTCTGGGTGGAGTGGGTGAAGAGGGTTCAGAGCTGGACCCTTTGTGATTGAGAAACAGGTTTGGTCTGCGGATCAGGGGTCGGCATCTAGTGGAGATCCATAGAAAGTAAATCTTTCTAAAAGTGAGGACCACACCATGTTCCCTAGGAGGACTGTGGGAAGAAGAGAATGGGTGACGGTTGCAGATTCTCCCATCTCTGTTTTTAGCTGGGCTGAACTAAGCTGAACGGAGCAGAGGGGCTGTGAGAAAGGATAAATATAGTACCTGCTCAGCTCGTGGCTGCGTGAGGGACGTCTGAGTTGAAGACATGGTAATGCTCTGTTTATATGGACTCAGGGAAAGCGCCATTACTGCATTAAGGCGTGCTATAGAGTATGAGGCTGAAGTATTCTCTGAAACTACCAACAACATGCCTCCCCCTCTCCCTTTGGCCCGCCCAGCCTATCAAACAGCTACTGTGATCCAGTGAGGCTCCAGACCAAGCTCACCTGGCCCCTCCCCCCTTATGTCAGCCATTTGTTTTTACCCCCCCCCCCCTAAAGCTTTTGTCAATGCCAAGAATGTGTTTATGAGGCTGTGTGTGCTTTCATTGGAAAGCGTGCAGGTTTATTGGAGTATTACCTTCCAAGGTTGTCATTTCACAAAATTGGATCAGACTGATTTGACAGCATTGACCTGAGTCTTATCAATTCAATGCAAGGCAAACAAATCAGACTAGATTGGCTGCCAATAGCTAATTGGTTAAACTGCATAGATATTATGCTCTGCAGACGATGATCCTACCTTCTAGATCTAGAGAAACACAGCGAAACTGAAAAACAAACTTAAAGCAGTCTATCAGTCCACGATACAAGGGAAATACTGTATCCCATAGAATGATTAAGTTTGGTAAAGTAGTACAATGTTATTAACCCTCTGTGTATGCAATCTTGTGTAGGCCATGTGTTCTTATCAGAGGTGTGTGTAGATAAGGAAGGATGTTGTCGATGCCTCTGAAATAATTCAGTCAACCACACTTCCGTGTGCTTTCAGCACAGATGTCTGTCAAATAGTGTTGGTTCCTACAACCCTTTGATGATTTTACAGTCATAACAAAGCATTTGTCAAAATAATTTAATGTGGAGGTCAGGTTTATGTCAGACTAACTTGCCACATGCTTGGTCACACCCTTTCCCCTTAACACAATCTATGCCTACTCCTACTCAGGTTTCTTTCATGCTTGGGAGGAATTTCTCTGATTCATCTTCCCCAATAGAAACAGTCCAAAGCCTTTGTAGATTCTGTTAATGCAACGGACAGATGATGCGGTCACTGAAATTTGTAAGGGCTGAATCCAGTTGAATGGTTTTTGTGGTCTCTTCTAAGACTAATACAGGTGCCTCCCTCCCTCTCTCTGCCAGTCTTATCTCCAACTCTCCCAGGGGATATATTAGATAATGGCACCATCATTGTTCATGTTAAATCGGATCCGGTTCAAAGGGAAGCCGGGTGGTTTTTGAAGTGGCCATTTCCGATGGTTCTGTAAAGTGCACGTTTGAAGCAGCACCAATCCGTCAAGGGCTGATTCCCGCTTTTGTGGAACATTGAATGCTAATTTTTCTGTGCTATAAATGATAACCGATTTCCTTTGTGGATTAACATGACGTGTTTAGAAAAGGAAACAGTCCGAATTAGCCTGGAACTTTGTATTAGACAAAATATGTATTTGTATGTACATGTCCTAAATCTCAGGCAGTCAGTCCATGTGAAGGAGTTTACAACTCCCTGGGGTGGAGCTCCTTGTGCAAATCAACCCAACCACACTGCTGCTGGATCATGTTGCCTGAAGCGAGCAGCTCTCACACCTAAGTAGCAGGCTAGCCGCCTGCCTGTGTTATCTTGTGGGCTTTTGACCTGTGACCCGTGACAAAGCCGGCCATAAGTCAGGAGATGACCTTGAACTCCCTCATACTACGACGGGATCCGGGGTGTAGGGGGACTTCTTTGTGTACTCGACAGTAACTGGACATAGTGGTGGGTGTTGCCTCAGGCAATTTGTCTCCAGGGCATTGGAGCAGTTCACCCAGTAAGAAAGTCAACACATTGATTAGAGTCTTCTGCTGTGTGTTTCTTGATGTTATCCAATATCCTACATATGTGTTGAGATGTGTATATTTTATTTTACTAGAGACACACATTTTATTAATTACCTTAGAAATTCTAACTATTCAAAACCACATATGCCCTCCCAAAACAAATCCAATGACATCCTCTCCTCACCCCCAAGCATATTACTTTTAAAATAGGCTGTCTACCTGTACAGGGAGACTAGTTAAAACAATTTACAGGGTGAACATTGGCAACACGGATGGATCGGCCCCACAGCCGCCCATGCAGTCAGTTTTTCTGGGGGAATGTATTTTAGGAGCCCTAACCACATGTGCTTATCTGCCTGAGTGCTCCAGACCATGTGAGACTGACATGCCTGGGCCTTACTGCTGTCTGTCATACCATGCTACTGAAAGGCCTCTGATTGGTGGGCGGCAAAGTTAAAATAGTTTTGCGTTTTCATATTTATTTCTATTCGTTTTCAGACCTGATTATCTAGTTTCTATTTACACTGAACAAAAATATAAACGCAACATTTAAAGTGTTTAATGAGCTTAAATAAAAGATCCCCGAAATGTTCCTTATGCACAAAAAGCTTATTGATTGCCACCCACCTGACGGGTGTGGCATATCAAGAAGCTCATTAAACAACATGATCATTACACAGGTGCACCTTGTGCTGGGGACAACAAAAGGCCACTCTAAAATGTACAGTTTTGTCACACAACACAATGCCACAGATGTCTCAAGTTTTGAGGGAGCGTGCAATTGGCACGCTGACTGCAGGAATGTCCACCAGAACTGTTGCCAGATCATTTAATGTTAATTTCTCAACCATAAGCTGCATCCAACATCGTTTTATAGAATTTGGCTGTACGTCCAACCGGTCTCACAACTGCAGATCATGTGTAACGACGCCAGACCAGGACCTCCACATCCTGCTTCTTCACTTGCGGGATTGTCTGAGACAAGCCACCTGGACAGCTGATGAAACTGTGGGTTTGCACAACCAAAGAATTTCTCCACAAACTGTCAGAAACCGTCTCAGTGAAGCTCATCTGTGGGCTCGTCGTCCTCACCAGGGTCTTGACCTGACTGCAGTTCGGCGTCGTAACCTTCAATAGCCATGGGCATGCTGGAGAAGTGTGCTCTTCACGCATGAATCCCAGTTTCAACTGTACCGGACAGATGGCAGACTGATGTCAACATTGTGCACAGAGTGCCCCATGGTGGCAGTGGGGTCATTTGTATTTGTATTTATTATGGATCCCCATTAGTTCCTGCCAAGGCAGCATCTATTCTTCCTGAGGTCCAGCAAAATTAAGGCAGTTATACATCTTTTTAAACATTACAATACATTCACAACAGATTTCACAACATATTAGTGTGTGCCCTCAGGCCCCTAGTCTACTGCCACATATCTACAACACAAAATAATGTGTACGTGTGTATCTGTGCCTATGTTTGTGTTGCTTCACAGTCCCTGCTGTTCTATAAGGTGTATTTTTATCTGTTTTTTAAATATAATTTTACTGCTTGCATGAGTTACTTGATGTGGATGTAGTACTGTGCGCCTCCTATAGTCTGTTCTGGACTTGGGGACTGTGAAGAGACCTCTATTGGCATGTCTTGTGGGGTATGCATGGGGGTCCGAGCTGTGTGCTAGTAGCTTAAACAGACAGTTCAGTGCATTCAACATGTCAATACCCCTCACAAATACAAGTAGTGATGAAGTCGATCTCTCCTCCACTTTGAGCAGGATAGATTGACGTGCATATTATTAATGTTAGCTCGCTGTGTACATCCAAGCGCCAGCCGTGCTGCCGGGTTCTGAACCAATTGTAATTTTCCTAAGTCCCCCTTTGTGGTACCTGACCACACGACTGAACAGTAGTCCAGGTGCGACCAAACTAGGGCCTGTAGGACCTGCCTTGTTGATAGTGTTGTTGAGAAGACAGAGTAGCGCTTTATTATGGACAGTCTTCTCCCTATCCTAGCTACTGTTGTATCAATATGTTTTGACCATGACAGTTTACAATCCAGGGTTTCTCCAAGGAGTTTAGTCTCCTCAACTTGCTCAATTACCACATTATTCATTACAATATTTAGTTGAGGTTTAGGGTTTAGTGAATGATTTGTCCCAAATACAATGCTTTTAGTTTTTGAAATATTTAGGACTAACTTATTCCTTTCCACCCATTCTGAAGCTAACTGCAGCTCCTTGTTAGGTGTTGCAGTCAATTCAGTTGCTTGGTAGCTGACGTGTATAGTGTTGAGTCATCCGCATACATAGACACACTGGCTTTCCTCAAGCCAGTTATGGAGGGCTAAAAGACTGCTGAACCGTTCAATGCCACAATTTAGGGAGGGCAGAGGGCCAGATATTATGGGGAGTTTTTTGGTGTCAACTAGTGACCCAATCAGTTCTTTAACATACATATTAGGCTGTTCTGAGCTGCCCTTCATAATGTAATTCTGCCCCACATGAACCATGACAGTATCAGCCCCTGATGACTGACTCACAGCCTCGGGAAACATCCTGAACTTTTGCCCCAGGAAAACCCAAAGTCTTTGCCCCAGGTACAGATATATGCCTCACTATCAAACTCCCTATCACAATTAGAGGTCGACCCATTATGATTTTTCAACGACCTAGAGCGCTGGAGAGAGAGCATACTTGACAGTACCACCACCCCGGCGCGTTCGGCTCCAGCCGGAGGACGGCCAACCAATGCTCCCGGGGATCCGGAGTGGACCGGTCGCCAAAAGCCTGATGAACCGGCTGAGGTGTGAGAGCCTGATGAGATGGCTGAGACCTCCCCGGTTGCCTCGGTTGAGGCACGGGAACCTGTTCACCAGCTGAGGCATGGGAGCCTATCGATCCCCCTGAGGTATGGAAACCCGTTGGGCCAGCTGAGGCAGGGGAACCCGACAAACCTAAATCCTTGTTCATGATTCATTTTCATATTAGTTTCAGTTTTAGTTTACTATAATAACCTTGGTGGGTGCTATCCACTGAATGGGTACTAATTGGTTTGTGTGAAGTTCTGATTGAACCCTGTTGCCGTTGATTGCCGTTTCAGGGGGATAGGATTTTTTGTGTGATATTTGGGGGTTGTTTTTTATGTCATACAGTATGATCATGTACAACACTGATGTGAGGTGGGCTACGATTGGCTAGGTGAGAATTATTCATGGTTCTGAATGGTGAGCTTGGGCATCTGACTGGAGAGTGTTGTGTTCTGTGAAGTCTCTGATAGGTGGGCGTTTGCGCTGATAGGTGAGTTGTAATGCTGGGTGTCAGGTACTTGTTCCCTACTCTGTGGGGTTTGATAATGAGTGTGTGGTACATGTTGCTGGATGGCTGAGTGGCTTGATGATGAGAAAGCACTATATCTCGAGCTGTGCCAGTTTAGGATGACAGCATTTCTGAAGCCTGCTTGTAGTGGTTCATTTATTATGAGCAGCAGAAGAATTCCCGGGGAACTTAATCCGCTCTCTCTTTCTCCAGGCCCTGCTGCCTCCCACTTAAGTTTTGTCTGAATGTTTTATGCTGAGCTGCTGCCCACTTTTGTCCTGGAATCGATAGTAGGCTGTATTGTGTGCCATCCTTTCTGTGCTCTGCTCTCAGATGTTCACAAACAGTTGGTTATTTTCAAGGCTTTTTCTGAAAGTGACCTGACCTTTTCTTCTAAGTGGGTACATGGATTGAGGAGGTGCGGTGAATTGGGCAGACTGTGTAGAAAATACCCCCCCCCCCCCCACACACACACACTAGGGCTGGGTGATATAGCCCAAATATTATATCAAGGTATTAAAATAAATTTGACGGTATTTTATGCTTTTTAATAATAATTTGCTTTATAAGTAGTGCGTGATCCTAGGGTGGACACACATACGTTCTAATGCGCTTTTGTGAAATAATCCCCCTGTGTTGCATCGCTTACACGCTAGATTTATTTATTTATTTATTTATTTTACCTTTATTTAACCAGGTAGGCAAGTTGAGAACAAGTTCTCATTTACAATTGCGACCTGGCCAAGATAAAGCAAAGCAGTTCGACAGATAAAACGACACAGAGTTACACATGGAGTAAAAACAAACATACAGTCAATAATGCAGTATAAACAAGTCTATATACAATGTGAGCAAATGAGGTGAGAAGGGAGGTAAAGGCAAAAAAGGCCATGATGGCAAAGTAAATACAGATAAACTAGTAATATCATCAACCATGTGTAGTTAACTAGTGAATATGATTGATTGTTTTTTATAAGATAAGTTTAATGCTAGCTAGCAACTTACCTTGGCTTCTACTGCATTCGCGTAACAGGCAGGCTCCTCGTGGAGTGGAATGAGAGGAAGGTGGTTAGAGAGATGGACTAGTTAACTGTAAGGTTGCAAGATTGAATCACCGAGCTGACAAGGTAAAAATCTGTCGTTCTGCCCCTGAACAGGCAGTTAACCCACTGTTCCGAGGCCATCATTGAAAATAAGAATGTGTTCTTAACTGACTTGCCTAGTTAAATAAAGGTGAAATAAAAATGTTCTCATGTTCTGAGCAAGGAACTTAAACAGTAGCTTTTTTACATGGCACATATTGCACTTTTACTTTCTTCTCCAACCCTTTGTTTTGCATTATTTAAACCAAATTGAACATGTTTCATTATTTATTTGAGGCTAAATAGATTTTTATTGATTTATTAAATTAAGTTAAAATAAGTGTTCATTTAGTATTGTTGTAATTTACATTATTACAAATATTTTTTTTTAGAATAAAATCGGCCAATTAATCAGTATCGGCTTTTCTGGGGCCTCCAATAATCAGTATCTGCGTTGAAAAATCATAATCGGTCGATCTCTAGTCAATATGATACATCTACAGTAATAAAATGTATTGCCCAGAGGAATGTGCTATAGCATGTATGCGTATAACAGTATTATCTTATGTTTTTGCTGTCTATTTCCGTGACCTCCCTGGCACTGATTCAGCATGCATGGATCAACAGCATGTCTCAAGCAGGCCCTGAAAAGGACCAGGTGCTTATCAAACCACAGAAAATACTTTTAGGCACAAGTGCTGTATCATATTTGGAATGGATTCACATATTTCTAATGGAAACACATGGAATCAATATTATTTCACCACTTTATTTCAAATACAGTGTAATCATTATTTGGTTCTTAACAATGTACATTTGTCAGTGTTGACTGTATAGCTGGCTTACTCTAACTCTTGGGACACGTTTGGCTCCCTAGCTGTTGGTGTGGTGATGAGGGAGGTGATGTAAGAAGCTGTGTTTAGCCAGTCGGCTCTGCTTGGCGGTGGGCTGGGTGGTGGGGTGCCCGGCCAGCTCCAGCCAGGTGTCTGGCGCTCATATTTAGAGCCCTGTTCCCCACTCCCTCGCATGGCAGGCAGACAGCCCACACACCCTGGTTAGCAGCCTCAGCCTGGCTTCATGTCTAGATCACGGGTCATTGTTGGACCGGAGCGCCTGTCAATGCCTCCTAAACCTGGCGCTCCATTGTGGAAAAGCAGAATGGATGTAACATAGGCTCTACCCACCTTTTCAAGGCCCAGGGAGGTGATATACATAGTGCTTCATAGAAATGCTAAGCAGTCGATAAAGGCCTACTGGCGTATTGATGCACATGTCGAGGTAGATTTGTCCTAGGTGTATTTTTGATATACAGTACCAGTGAAAGGTTTGGACACGCCTACTCATTCCAGGGTATTTCTTTATTTTTGCCTATTTTCTACATTGCATAATAATAGTGAAGACATCAAAACTATGAAATAACACATATGGAATCATGTAGTAACCAAAAAAGTGTCCTATGTCGTGCCTTGATTGTATTACTGTTGATGATATCTGGAAAAGTGCATGTACACCCTGGCCCATCTACTGTTGCTAGCCCCAATTCTGACTTGTGCTCTGACGTCTGCTTCACTGATTTCTGCTCTGGGTTTCTGCACGTTAACACTAGAAGCTTATTACCTAACGTGGATAAATTGAAAAGTGTGGGTTCACAGCGCCAATCCAGATGTGTTGGTCATTACTGAGACGTGGTTAAGGAAGAGTGTTTTGAATACTGATGTTAACATTTATGGTTCTAACCTTTTTTGGCATGACAGAGCTTCCAAAGGTGGAGGAGTGGCAATCTTTACCAAGGATCACCTTCAGTGCTCAGTTGTCTCCACCTAGTCTGTCCCCAAACAATTTGATTTGCTGGTTTGAAGTATTCAACTTTCAAATAGCTCTCTGTTGACTGTTGTGTTATCGTCCTCCATCAGCACCGGCCTGTACCCTATTTGCCTTAAGCTCTCTCCTGGCCCCTTACACTAAGTCTGAATTTGTCCTGCTAGGTGACCTAAACTGGGACATGCTTAAACCACCTGACCAAGTCCTAAAGCAATGGGACTCCCTAAATCTTTCTCAGATTATTACCAATCCCACAAGGTATGACTCCAAACACCCAGAAAAGACTACTCTTCTTGATGTTATCCTCACAAATAATCCTGATAGGTATCAGTCTGGTGTTTTCTGTAATGACCTTGGTGATCACTGTTTTACAGCCTGTGTTCGTATTGGCTGCTCAGTGAAATTACTTGTCCTGATTTGTCATAGACGCTTGCTAAAAAACTTTAATGATCAAGCCTTCCTTCATGAACTGGACTCTGTAAAATGGTTTAGAATCAGCTTGATCCCCTCTGTCAAAGACAGACTTCTTTTTTTTATATTAAAAACAGGTCTCGCCGCTGGTTCAACCGTGATCTTGCAGAGTTACTCCACCTCAAGAATTGCATTTAGCAAAAGGCTCGGCACATGCATACTCAGGCTGACTGGCTCTCGTTCAGGCAAATGATAAATAAGTGCACTCAGGCTATCCGTAAGGCCAAAGTTAGTTACTTTAAGGAGCAGTTCTCTCTCTGTCGGTGTAACCCCAAGAAGTTCTGGAGAACGGTTCAAGACCTGGAGAATAAACCCTCCTCCTCACAGCTGCCCATGTCCCTTAAGGTTGATGTGGTTGTTACTGACAAGAAGCACATGGCTTTAATCACCACTTCATTAAGTCAGGATTCCTATTTGACTCAGCCATGCCTCCTTGCCCATTCAACAGTTCCTCATCTCCCACCCCTTCTAATGCATCTATCCCTGATGCTTCTCCCTCTTTTTCCCCTGCCCCGATACAAAGTTTCTCCCTGCAGGATGTCACTGAGTCCTAGGTGCTAGAGGAGCTCCTGAAACTTGACCCCCAAAAAAAACATTTGGGTCAGATGGTTTAGACCCCTTCTCCTTTAAGGTTGCTGCCCCTATCATCGCCAAGCCTGTCTGACCTTTTTAACCTGTCTCTCCTTTCTGGGGAGCTTCCCATTGCTTGGAAGGCAGCCACTGTCCATCCTTTATTTAAAGGAGGAGATCAAGCTGATCCTAACTGTTGTCAATAATACAAACTTGGCAATAAAACTTGGCAATAATCAACTGGCTGGCTTTCTTGATGTCTATAGTATTCTCTCTGGTATGCAATCTGGTTTCCGCTCAGGTTATGGATGTGTTACTGCAACCTTAAAGGTCCTCAATGATGTCACCATTGCCCTTGATTCTAAGCAATGTTATGCTGCTATTTTTATTGACTTGGCCAAATCTTTTGGTACGGTAGACCATTCCATTCTTGTGGGCCAGCTAAGGAGTATTGGTGTCTGAGAGGTCTTTGGCCTGGTTTGCTAACTACCTCTCTCAAAGAGTGTAGTGTAGTTATAAAATCTGCTGTCTCAGCCACTGCCTGTCACCAAGGGAGTACCCCAATGCTCAATCCTAGGCCGCACGCTCTTCTCAATTTACTTCAACAACATAGCGCAGGCAGTAGGAAGCTTTCTCATCCATTTATATGCAGATGATAGTCTTACACTCAGACCCTTTCTCCTTTAAGGTTGCTTACACTAAATGCTCTACAACAAAGCTTTCTTAGTGTCCAAAAACTTTCTCTACCCTTAACCTTGATCTGAACACCTCCAAAACAAAGGTCATGTGGTTTGGTAAGAAGAATGCTCCTCTCCCCACAGGTGTGATTACTACCTCCTGAGGGTTTAGAGCTTGAGGCAGTCACCTCATACAAGTACTTGGGAGTATGGCTAGACGACACATTGTCCTTCTCTCAGCACATATCAAAGCTGCAGGCTAAAGTTAAATCTAGACTTGGCTTCCTCTATCGTAATAGGCCCTCTTTCACCCCAGCTACCAAACTAACCCTGATTCAGATGACCATCCTACCCATGCTAGATTACGGAGACATAATTTATAGATCAGCAGGTAAGGGTGCTCTCGTGCGGCTAGATGTTCTTTACCATTTGGCCATCAGATTTGCCACTAACGCTCCTTTATAGGACACATAACTGCACTCTATACTCTGTAAACTGGTCATCTCTGTATACCATTGCACGACCCACTGGTTGATGCTTATTTATAAAACCCTCTTAGGCCTCGCTCCCTCCTATCTGAGATATCTACTGCAGCCCTGCAGCCCTCATCCTCCACATACACACATGCAAGCACACACATACATGGGTAGCTCGTCTTTTCAGTTCGCTGCAGCTAGCGACTGGAACGAGCTGCAACAAACACTCGAACTGGACAGTTTTATTTCTGTCTGACTCAATCACGGACACTATTACTGACAGTTGTGGCTGCTTTGTCTCTACCTTTGTGCTGTTGTCTGTGCCCAATAATGTTTGTACCATGTTTTGTGCTGCTACCATGTTGTGTTTCTACCTTGTTGTTGTCTTAGGTCTCTTTTTATGTAGTGTTGTCTCTCTTGTCGTGATGTGTGCTTTGTCCACAGGAGGCTTTTTGCCTTTTTGGTAGGCCTTCATTGTAATTACAAATGTGTTCTTAACTGACTTGCCTAGTTAAATAAAGGTTCAAATAAAATACAATTTAAAATAAATTAAGAAACGCAAGAGATTGAACGTCACTGATTTTCGCCCAATTCGTTTGCACTATATAGATCACCGTTTCTTCTGTGATCACATATAAGCTTATCATAGAAATCAAAAGCGTGAAAATGTTCTGGGATTCTGCGCCATTGGTTTTGTTGGTAGGCCTATATTATGCTCAAATAGCCACAATAGGCTATTGGCTACTGTCTAAAACTGTAAGGGTACAGCCTCATTGTGCTGCAACGGTCTCTGTTTGTCTGGCAGGCAGGGCCTGTTCCGCTTCCAACAGAAGGTGATGGCACCTAGCTCTGCTTCGGTGCATTCCTCTGTCCTAATACCTAATATCTATCTTTAAGGCTTCTGCTTTTTACAGTAGCCCACCTGAGCCGGCCTGGCTGACTGGCTCCTTCCTGCCTATGGTTTGGAGATACTTTGTTTCTGACCTGCAACTGAAAACCTTGTCTGCCCTACATTTTCAGAATAACGAGCACTTGTTAATAATAACAAGCACAGACCATAGACAATATGAATAACACTCAAACTCTGTTAGTCGAATAAAATGAATGCAAAATAGAATGGTGTGTGAATTGTGATGCCCAGTAGAAGACCCATTGGCAGCAGACATTGTAGGTGTACTAAGTATGAAACGAATGAAAGAGTATATCAATCTAGTTCATTGAGCTAATTTGATAGACATAGTTAGATTACACTGTGACTGGACAGATCCATGTGGCAGCCAGGCATAGCATTAAGTCATCAAGTCCCGTTATCAGCCTAGTTCTCGTAGGCTCTAATAGTGTATTAGGGCATAGCAGCGTAGACTATTTGTTCAGTGGGAGTAAAACCCTGACTGCCAGGCTCCGTTACCTGAAGCACAGGCATGTGAAGTCGGGGCAGAAATTCTACATGGAGGCAACAACAACGCGGCAGTTCACGGCTTAGGGAACACATTCATCACGCCTGGGCTGTCACACACAGTGGGCATGACTTGCCGGTCAGAGAGCAACACTACTGGGGAGGGTGTGTGGAGAGGCGTGTGTGTGTGTGTGTGTGACAATAATAGTGTCAAGCTCTCTGTCTATCTTTATGTGTCTGTGGGTCATGGTGTCAATCTCTGCTGTGCATGTGGTAAGAGAACTGTGTAATGGTGTGAGTTCGCTGAGGCCTCGGGCCTGCTCTGCTCTCTTGGGTGATAAATGGAGTTTACAGGAGAGAGCCGGACACTGCGCCCGGGGTATATGGCTTGTTTATGGGGGTCACTGGCAGGAATTTGGACTGGTAGTATGAACCGGAGGGGTAAGGTGTTCGGTCCAAACCTGCGACAGCTCAACCTCAGACCCTTTTGACCCTCCACACCCACCATCCACCATAGATATGACTAACAGTCTGTTCCTGTGGCCCAGGCCTGTAGATTTAGGGTGTGTATCCATTCAAGTGTTCTGATGAGTAAGACATATATCCTCGTTGCGTTTTAGTGCCCACTGGGCTTGTCTATTCAGTTCTGCTTCATGTATTTGACAGCACATACCAGAATTCCTGGACTGGTACTGTTATCATGTCACCAAGATATTTCAGGCTGTTCCAAACAAAAGGTGCTGGATATAAGTCAAGTCTGAATGTTTAGACTGGCAGGGATGAAAACACACCTCTGAGACAGAACAGTGCCAGGTCTCTCTCTCTCAATGCCAGGAGACAGTCGTGTTCTCAGTCATCATTTTATCTCTATGGACTCTCTCCTTTTGTATTGGATTAATTATTAGTAGAGTCAGACATGAATGAAGGGGAGAGAGACGGAGGGGAAACACAGTGTTGAAGAATGCCAGTTGGGCTGGGATTCGATCCTACGCATCCAGGGAGACCATGTATGTGCTGGAGTTAGCAGCCTTAACCATTCAACCATCATAGTCATTCTGAAGGGCTGGGTTGTGAGGTTTAGTCGTGGTTTTAATGTCAAGAAGCCAGAAGAGGTTGAATTTGGTTGGCTTTTATTCTATATGGTGTAATGTTTTATACCTGGACTGGAATTAAGAATGTCGAGGAAAGGAGAGAACACTTTTTCTTTCTGATTTAGATCATTTTGTGGTTTTGTGGGACTTTGGCGAGGTTTAATGGGCAGTTACTAGAGAATCAGTTTGTGGCGTCTTTTCAAAATGTCTCGTTGTTTATCGGTTTGGTGTCTGTTTTCTGTGTGAGCTGTATTCCTCTGGCTGAGGAGATTGTCACTGTTGTGTGTCACTTGTCAAATCAAATTTCAAATCAAATTGTATTTGTCACATGCTTTGTAAAAAAACAGGTGAAATGCTTACTTACGGGTCCTTCCCAACAATGCAGAGAGAAAGAAATAGAAATAATAGAAAAGTAACAACAATAAAACTAATAATAGGTACATAATGAGTAACAATAACTTGGCTATATACAAAAGGTACCCTAATATGAAAAAAATAGGCCACTGTCACTTTCAATTGTGAATGCTGTTTCTTCCAAGCTGCATCTGCATGCCAACCATTTGATCTCAATCAGTTGGATAGAGGGGGAGGGAGGAGGGTGGAGGAGGGTGGAGGAGAGGGGTGGCCGAGACGTGCCGACTGGCATGTGGGCCAGTCTCAGATTCCTGCCATGCCGTCACATTTCTCCCTCCTCTACCCCCATGTCCCCACGCCAGGGCATGTCAGGAACCTGTCCCTGACAAAAATAATGTCAAAGACTCCAGCCACCCAAGTCATAGACTGTTCTCTCTTTTACCGCACGGCAAGTCTGGAACCAACAGGACCCTGAACAGCTTCTATCCCCAAGCTACTGTATTAGACTGCTAAATAGTTAGTCCTATCTGAACTGACCCTTTTTGAACAAAAAATGTTCTCATCACATACGCTGCTGCTACTGTAGGTCACTTTATTCCTAGTTATTAAAAAAAAAATAACTAGGAAAGTCTGTTAAGAACAAATATTTATTTTCAATGACGGCCTAGGAAGAGTGGGTTAACTGCCTTGTTCAGGGGCAGAAGGACAGATTTTTACCTTGTTGGCTCGGGGATTCGATCGCGCAACCTTTCGGTTACTGGCCCAACGCTCTAACCACTAGGCTACCTGCCGCCTGGTTATATGTAGTTATCTACCTCAATTACCTCATACGCCTGCATATTGACTCCCTACTGGTACCTAGGTAGGCCTTTGTTGTTTTAGGGTATTAAAAATTGAAACGTTTATTTGAGCCAATGTGTTTAGGCAGATGTTGCATTTGGAGGATGCATTTTATTGAAATGTTTTCAATTGGCTACTTGTCGGGACATACTTGATGATGTCATAAAAAAAAAGAGCTCCGGCCCCCCAAGAAAATAGCGCCATACTACTGGATGGGTTTTTTTGGGCGCCAGAGCTCTTTTTATTTCTTATGACATCATCAAAACGCATCCTCCAAATGCAATGTCTGCCGATGCCTAAACATATTGGCTCAAATAAACGTTTCCATTTTTAATGCCCTCAAACACCATCACTGTCATTCGTGAATGATAATCCTTCCAAGCTGCACCTACATGCCAACCATTTGATCTTCATGAATGATGTAAGTAACCTACTGTATTTTCCACATATTTTGCCTAGTGGTGCGCACTTTTGAGATTTGGCGCAAAAATAGTTAATTCATTCTAAAATGTACAAGATTAAATTACGTAATTTTGGTCTAACAGTAATGTTATACCATGCTATTATATTCGGTTTGTTATGTAGAATAACAATCATTAAATGATGTTGCGAGACATTTATTCAGCTTTGATCTAAACTTTATTAAACAAGCATCATTGCATTCTAAGAAGTTGCAGGAGGCTCACTCCACTGCAGTCCTGCAGCGCAACACCCCTAATCCAATCCCAAAGCGTGTGAACTAACATTTCCCCGCTCCTCCTCAGCAGTTCAAGTCCCATTCACAGGGTCTATTGATAGTAACCTCTCTGCTCTCAGCCAAAACTTTTTCTTGTTTCTGTTTTTAGGTCTGACGGTCTGCAGCCTACATTTTGTTTGTGTGTACAGGTTATCATTTTTTAGTTCCCTATGCATCCTGTAGCATAGTGGGTGGAAGTGTTCTCTGATTAGCATTGAGATCCACGATATATGGAGGTCAGAACAGGGCATTTGCCAACAGGGTTAAGACATGAGCTGTAAGATTTCTCACAAATCATTGACTTCAAGAATTCCACGCATTCCTTTTGCTTCTGTACTCAAATCTTTGCGCACTTATCTACGTAGGCTACTTGTTGAAAGCAGAGTTTCTGACCAGCACTTGGGAGCGTTCTTCTGTAATGGCGTTAACGTGTTGACGAGTCTCCGACTCCTCAGCCAAGCATTTGGCTAGGCTTTGATATCTTTGTTAGCATACTGTAGCTCTGCTTCATGCAAAGAGAGAGGAGGGGAGACAGAGAACTTGAATGCCAATCACAAAAGCCTGCTGGGGTTTTGAAGGCTCGATAGGAACCTTGACTAGTGTGGACCTGCCTTTTATCCTTTTCAACTCTGTGTAACACACTGTAAGAACTACTTTAGAGTTACTATGTTCGATGTGCATACAGTGTATTTAGGTTTGAAAAGGAGACTGGTATCTAAAAGCAATGTCATCGAATAAGGCAAGGAAAAACATTCAATATCAAGGAAGGGTACTGCAAGGACTCCGTGATATACGTTTGAAAGTTTGTGGAAATATATCAACTTTTTTTTCCAGTCAATGCACACCAACCGAGTATCACAACCGCAATCACCATTCATTCACAAGAACACCATTTTGTCCAATACAGTAATCAAAACTAGTGATATGACATTTTTGGCTGATACCGATTCAGTTCTGAATTCAATATCAATATTTTTCTTGCCCCCCCCAAATTATACCGATAACCGATATTAAAATGTTTAGCAGCCCACAAGAGTTCTAGTACAGTTAAATAGTTAACACACACACATGGACGCAGCGGTCTAAGGCACTGCATCTCAGTGCAAGAGGTGTCACTACAGTCCCTGGTTCGAATCCAGGCTGTATCACATCCGGCCGTGATTGCGAGTCCCATAGGGTGGTCCACAATTGGCCCAGCGTCATCCGGGGTAGGCCATCATTGTAAAAAAGAATTTCTTCTTAACTGACTTGCCTAGTTAAATAAAGGTTACACACCACACTGACCAAAAAGTTATTTTGTTGGCATTTACGTATGTCCCCATTATCAGTAAAACATAATCAAAACCTATTTCTTTCACTTACTTGCTGTGCTGTTGTCGTTGTTCATTTGTTCAGTCATTTCATTCTCAACCAGGATTTCTATGGAACGCAGTTTGGGTCTTTGCTATGGAACGCCGTTTGGGTCTTTGCTATGGAACGCCGTTTGGGTCTTTGCTATGGAACGCCGTTTGGGTCTTTGCTATGGAACGCCGTTTGGGTCTTTGCTATGGAACGCCGTTTGGGTCTTTGCTATGGAACGCCGTTTGGGTCTTTGCTATGGAACGCCGTTTGGGTCTTTGCTATGGAACGCCGTTTGGGTCTTTGCTATGGAACGCCGTTTGGGTCTTTGCTATGGAACGCCGTTTGGGTCTTTGCTATGGAACGCCGTTTGGGTCTTTGCTATGGAACGCCGTTTGGGTCTTTGCTATGAAACGCCGTTTGGGTCTTTGCTATGGAACGCCGTTTGGGTCTTTGCTATGGAACGCCGTTTGGGTCTTTGCTATGGAACGCCGTTTGGGTCTTTGCTATGGAACGCCGTTTGGGTCTTTGCTATGGAACGCCGTTTGGGTCTTTGCTATGGAACGCCGTTTGGGTCTTTGCTATGGAACGCCGTTTGGGTCTTTGCTATGGAACACCGTTTGGGTCTTTGCTATGGAACGCCGTTTGGGTCTTTGCTATGGAACGCCGTTTGGGTCTTTGCTATGGAACGCCGTTTGGGTCTTTGCTATGGAACGCCGTTTGGGTCTTTGCGTGTCAAAAATATACTATTTGACATGTAAATAACACTATTTGACGTGTTAATTAAGCTTGTTGACCAATCAGGACCTGAATATGACTGCATGTCACATAATAATTTAATACGTTCATCATTTTTTTACGTAGTTATTACACATTGATTGCACTATACCTCGTATTTCATATGTCATAACGATTCATCGATACGTATGCTATGATGCTGGTAAAGTTGTCTCGTGCACCTACAGTGCTTGTCATAAAAGCTCATGGATGCAAACAATGTTCTTCCCCAAAAACATAGGGAAACAACAATCTGTTTCAGTAGCTATTGTTAGCTACCTAGTGATAGAGCTAGGTGTCATCATCTAAAATAACCCTAATATATAAGATAGGTCCGACCACCATTAATCAAATAAGAACTATCTATGTGAAGCTAGCCACAATAAGGATTAGCCTTCAAAATAAAGGTATGGCATAATTCTACTATTTGTATTCATTTGTATCACTGTCAATGACATACCTTTTATTTTGAAGGCAAACCGCAAATTCCACTATTGTGCCTAATCCTTATTGTGGCTAGTTTCACAACACATACTGGTCTGGTCGAGCCTCACTAGCCAGATGAAGCTAGCTGGCTGCTTATAACGTTAGCTTTGGGCAACAGGGTTAGGTAGCTGGCTAGCTGTTTATTTTCATCAACTGAAGTTCAATTTCAGTAGGCGAACAACAAGTGGAAATATATCAACTTTTTTTTCCCAATCAATGCACAACAACCGAGTATCACAACCGCAATGACCAATCATTCACAAGAACACCATTTTGTCCAATACAGTAATCAAAACTAGTGATGCACTGATATTACTTTTTTGGCTGACACCGATATTCAATATTTTTCTTGCCCCCCAAAATTATACCGATAACCGATATTAAAATGTTTAGCAGCCTTTAAGAGTTCTAGTACAGTTAAATAGTTCATCTGAAGGAGAGTCGGACCAAAATGCGGCGTGTAGATTGCGATCCATGTTTATTAAACTGAAGCAACACGAATCTAAATACAAACACTACAAAACAATAAACGTAACGAAAACCGAAACAGCCTAATACTGGTGCACATAAACACAGAACAAGGACATCAGGACACTAAGGACAATCACCCACGAAACACTCAAAGAATATGGCTGCCTAAATATGGTTCCCAATCAGAGACAACGATAAACACCTGCCTCTGATTGAGAACCACTTCAGACAGCCATAGACTTAACTAGAACACCCCACTAAGCTACAATCCCAATACCAACACACCACATACAAAAACCCATGCCACACCCTGGCCTGACCAAATAAATGAAGATAAACACAATATATTTCGACCAGGGCGTGACAGAACCCCCCTCCCTAAGGTGCGGACTCCCGGACGCACATCAAAACAATAGGGAGGGTCCGGGTGGGCGTCTGTCCATGGTGGCGGCTCCGGCGCGGGACGTGGACCCCACTCTATCAATGTCTTAGTCCCTCTTCCTCGCGTCCTAGGATAGTCCACCCTCGCCGCCGATCCATGGACTAGTAGTCCTCACCCAGAACCCCACTGGACTGAGGGGCAGCTCGGGACTGAGGGGCAGCTCGGGACTGAGGGGCAGCTCGGGACTGAGGGGCAGCTCGGGACTGAGGGGAAGCCCAGCACTGAGGGGAAGCCCAGCACTGAGAGGAAGCCTATCACTGAGAGGAAGCTCAGCACTGAGAGGTAGCTCAGGCAGGTAGTTGGATCCGGCAGATCCTGGCTGACTGGCGGATCTGGAAGAGTCTGGCTGACTGGCGGATCTGGAAGAGTCTGGTTGACTGGCGGATCTGGAAGAGTCTGGTTGACTGGCGGATCTGGAAGAGTCTGGTTGACTGGCGGATCTGGAAGAGTCTGGTTGACTGGCGGATCTGGAAGAGTCTGGTTGACTGGCGGATCTGGAAGAGTCTGGTTGACTGGCGGATCTGGAAGAGTCTGGTTGACTGGCAGATCTGGAAGAGTCTGGCTGACTGGCGGATCCTGGCAGACTGACGTATGTGGAAGAGTCTGGCTGACTGGCGGATCTGGAAGAGTCTGGCTAACTGGCGGATCTGGAAGAGTCTGGCTGACTGGCGGATCTGGAAGAGTCTGGCTGACTGGCGGATCTGGAAGAGTCTGGCTGACTGGCGGATCTGGAAGTGTCTGGTTGACTGGCGGATCTGGAAGAGTCTGGTTGACTGGCGGATCTGGAAGAGTCTGGTTGACTGGCGGATCTGGAAGAGTCTGGTTGACTGGCGGATCTGGAAGAGTCTGGTTGACTGGCGGATCTGGAAGAGTCTGGTTGACTGGCGGATCTGGAAGAGTCTGGCTGACTGGCGGATCTGGAAGAGTCTGGCTGACTGGCGGATCTGGAGGACTCTGGCTGACTGGCGGATCTGGAAGAGTCTGGCTGACTGGCGGATCTGGAAGAGTCTGGCTGACTGGCGGATCTGGAAGAGTCTGGCTGAATGGCAGATCTGGAAGAGTCTGGCTGAATGGCAGATCTGGAAGAGTCTGGCTGACTGGCGGATCCTGGCAGACTGACGGATCTGGCTGCTCCATGCTGACTGGCAGCTCTGGCTGCTCCATGCTGACTGGCAGCTCTGGCTGCTCCATGCAGACTGGCAGCTCTGGCGGCTTCTTGCAGACTGGCAGCTCTGGTGGCTTCTTGCAGACTGGCAGCTCTGGCGGCTTCTTGCAGACAGGCAGCTCCGGCGGCTTCTTGCAGACTGGCAGCTCTGGCGGCTCCATGCAGACCGGCAGCTCTGGCAGCTCCTTGCAGACTGGCAGCTCCTTGCAGACTGACATCTCTGGCTGCTCCATGCAGACTGGCATCTCTGGCTGCTCCATGCAGACTGACAGCTCCTTGCAGACTGACAGCTCTGGCTGCTCCATGCAGACTGGCTGCTCTGGCTGCTCCATGCAGACTAACATCTCAGGCTGCTCCATGCAGACTGACAGATCTGGCTGCTCCATGCAGACTGACAGCTCTGGCTGCTCCATGCAGACTGACAGCTCTGGCTGCTCCATGCAGACTGACAGCTCAGGCTGCTCCATGCAGACTGACAGCTCAGGCTGCTCCATGCAGGCTGGCAGCTCTGGCTGCGCTGAACAGGCAGGAGACTCCAGCAGCGCTGTAGAGGAGGAAGGCTCTGGCAGCGCTGAACAGGCGGGAGACTCCGGCAGCGCAGGAGAGGAGGAAGGCTCTGGCTGCGCTAAACAGGCGGGAGACTCCAGCAGCGCTGTAGAGGAGGAAGGCTCTGACTGCGGTGAACAGGCGGGAGACTCCGGCAGTGCAGGAGAGGAGAAAGGCTCCGGCAGCGCTGAACAGGTGGGAGGCTCCGGCAGCGCAGGAGAGGAGGAAGGCTCGGGCAGCGCTGAACAGGCGGGAGACTCCGGCAGCGCAGGAGAGGAGAAAGGCTCCGGCAGCGCTGGAGAGGCGAGGCGCACTGTAGACCTGATGCGTGGTGCTGGCACTGGTGAGGACACGCACAGGAAGCCTGGTGCGGGGAGCTGCCACCGGAGGGCTGGTGCGTGGAGGTGATACTGGATAGACCGGACCGTGCAGGCGCACTGGAGCTCTTGAGCACAGAGCCTGTCCAACCTTACCTGGTTGAATGCTCTCGGTCTCCCTGCCAGTGCGGCGAGGTGGAATAGCCCGCACTGGGCTATGTAGGCGAACCGTAGACACCGAGCGCAAGGCTGGTGCCATGTAAGCCGGCCCAAGGAGACGCACTGGAGACCAGATGCGTAGAGCCGGCTTCATGGCACTTGGCTCGATGCTCACTCTAGCCCGGCCGATACGCGGAGCTGGAATGTACCGCACCGGGCTATGCACCCACACTGGAGACACCGTGCGCACCACAGCATAACACGGTGCCTGCCCGGTCTCTCTAGCCCCCCGGTAAGCACAGGGAGTTTGCGTAGGTCTCCTACCTGGCGTAGCCATACTCCCTGTGAGCCCCCCCCCCCCCAATACATTTTTGGGGCTGACTCTCAGGCTTCCATCCGCGTCGCCGTGCTGCCCCCTCATACCAGCGCCTCTCCGCTTTCTTCGCCTCCAGTTCTTCTTTGGGGCGTCGATATTCTCCTGGCTGAGCCCAGGGTCCTCTTCCGTGTAATTCGTCCTCCCATGTCCAGTACTCCTCTTTACGCTGCTCCTGCTGCCTTTCACCACGCGCTTGGTCCTGTTGTAGTGGGTGATTCTGTAACGGTTTTCTTCATCTGAAGGAGAGTCGGACCAAAATGCGGCGTGTAGATTGCGATCCATGTTTATTAAACTGAAGCAACACGAATCTAAATACAAACACTACAAAACAATAAACGTAACGAAAACCGAAACAGCCTAATACTGGTGCACATAAACACAGAACAAGGACATCAGGACACTAAGGACAATCACCCACGAAACACTCAAAGAATATGGCTGCCTAAATATGGTTCCCAATCAGAGACAACGATAAACACCTGCCTCTGATTGAGAACCACTTCAGACAGCCATAGACTTAACTAGAACACCCCACTAAGCTACAATCCCAATACCAACACACCACATACAAAAACCCATGCCACACCCTGGCCTGACCAAATAAATGAAGATAAACACAATATATTTCCGCCAGGGCATGACACACACACACATGGACGCAGCGGTCTAAGCTAATACTTACTCACAAGGATTCCTAAATCTTTGCTAAGATGAATGAAAATTACTGTAGTTTCTACTGGTCATTGTTTTCAGGCTGGTTGTATTGGTGCTAGCTAGGTACCAAGCTAAAGCTAGCTACACCAGAAGTTGCGGTTGAACAAATTATGCTTTATTACCAATGCGGTATTGAAAACACATTGTTCGTGGCCGGTGTTTGCAAACTTTTTTGTACAGATTTGACAGTGCTACTGTATCTTTTTTGACATGCAAAGACCCAAACGGCATTCCATAATATGTATGTTGTGAAGCTAATAGCAGTGACGCTATTACTGTGTAACTCCGGTAGGGCAACATCTGAAAAATAGCGTACTTGGTAGTGTGTTCCGGTGCTTGACCAGTCGGCGAAAGCCAACGTCATCCACGACAGAGAACGGTTGATTATCAAGGGCAATGAATTCCATTATCTTGGCTTTAATGGATTTCGCCTTTGAGTTGTCTCGCTGAAATGTTCTTACTCTCTCAAATGACTGCTTGACTTGTTGACTGCTCGATCCACACAGCACACATTGTGGGCTAGTTTAGGAATGCTGTGTTGCACGTGTAGCGCAACATTTTACGTGGCGTCATTACATCTACCTACGTTATATAGGTATGCACGTCAGCTTTGACATCGGCTTTGCACATCGGCGTTAAACTAGACATTGGCCGATACTGATGTTGGCATTTTTAGCTAATATTAGCTGATTCCGATATGCTCACCGATATATCATGCATCCCTAATCAAAACAAATAAGAAACTGGGTAGCCAATAAAAAAAAGTGAGTGCACGTAATTATCAGTCCAGTTTCTACCTCAATGTACCAGTCAAATGTCCCTCTATAGAGATGAGGCGACGATGATGATTGTAGCAGTTGTAGATTATGAGCAAAGTAGTTTGTAGAAGGTGGCGCTGGTGCCATGGAATCGAAAGTGGGGTACAAAAAAATCTGCACAGAACGTACAGAATAATCAATTATTCAGTCTCTTACTTTTATCAGTAACAAAAGTCTCAGTAACAACTTTTTTTTATGCACAGGTTGCGATAGCAAATGCAAAATATGCAAAACGTTCCGAAAAAAATTACCGGCGCTACAGCATCAGTTTCATAACATACATGCTTATGTGAATATCCTGACTGGTTTTAGATCGTAAATATTATTTACTCTTTTGTTATTCATCAAGACAGGAATATAATTTAGCTAGCATAAAGCTAACTCACCAGGATCCTCCGTTCAATGGAAAATACATCCTAATTCCATTCTGGTTCAGTCTACTCTGATTATCTAAGCACTTGATTCTTATGTACTAGTAAATGTATACTTTACAACTTGGTTTCCAGTAAGTTATCCAAGTTATCAATGGTCAATATTTCTAGGTTTCTTTCTGGTGTACAGTTCACAGTTTGTGGGCGCTTTCTCCAAAGGAAAGAGGAAAAAATAGTGAGAAGAGAGCGACAGTAAAAGATATTGAGACTCTGAGGGTGGCCAACAAACTCCCAACCCATACAATTAATGTAAAGAGTTAGGGATTGTCATAAATAACATGGGCTACATCTACAAAAAGCAGACAGTTTTAAAGCAGGACCTTTTTTTTGTTAATTTAATGATACAGTTTTCATGCAGTATGTAAAGCTAATGTTTGCATACTCTTTTCCATTTCTCACTCATGGTTTAGGATCTCTGCCAATAATAAAATATTTTGGAAATAATTTCCTTTTAAAGCCTTAAAATTAAATCTCCTATTTAGGTGACTTTGAGCGGTTCTGGACTGGTTCCGACCAACATTTTTGTGTCATCAATTATCAACATCAATTATTGTGGACTCCGTGACGGCTCTGGTTGTCCCGCTTCATATGCCATCCTCACCTATTATCTGACATGGAGTATGGGAAATATAACACCTCATATGCATAGAGAGCGACACATCACATTTTGTGGCCTATCCAGACAAAGGATCAAACTTCCCTGGCTGTGAACCTCGCAGCCCTGCTTACAATACGGCATATCAAATCAAATGTAATATGTCACATGCACCAAATACAACAAGTGTATCACCTTACAGTGAAATGCTTACTTACGAGCCCCTAAACGACAGTGCAGTTTAAAAAAATACTGATAAAAGTAACAAGTAATTAAAGAGGAGCAGTAAAAAATAAGACCGAATCAATGTGCGGGTTAGTTAGCGGTATACAAAACTAATGGAGCGGGGTCAATGTAAATAGTCCGGTGGCCATTTGATTAATGGTTCAGCAGTCTTAAGGCTTGGGGATAGAAGCTGTTAAGGAGCCTTTTGGTCCTAGACTTGGCTCTCTGGTACTGGTTGCCATGCGGTAGCAGAGAAAGCAATCTATGACTTAGGTGATTGGAGTCTCTGACAATTTTTTGGACTTTCCTCTGACACTGCCTATTATATAGGTCCTGGATCGCAGGAAGCTTGGCGCTACCTCTGCAGCTCCTAACGGTCAGATGCCGAGCAGTTGCCATACCAGGCGGTGATGCAACCGGTCAGGATGCTCTTGATGGTGCAGCTGTAGAACTTTTTGAGGATCTGAGGGGAAAAATGTGTTGTTGTGCCCACTTCATGACTGTCTTGGTGTGTTTGGACCATGATAGTTTGTTGGTGATGTGGACACCTAGGAACTTGCAACTCTCGACCCGCTCCACTACAGCCCCATCGATGTTAATGGGGGCCTGTTCGGCTGGCATTTCCTGTAGTCCACGATCAGCTCCTTCGTCTTGCTCACATTGAGGGAGAGGTTGTTGTCCTGGCACCACACTGCCAGATCTCTGACCTCCTCCCTATAGGCTGTCTCATTGTTGTCGGTGATCAGGCCTACCACTGTTGTGTTGTCAGCAAACTTAATGATGGTGTTGGAGTCGTGTTTGGCCTCGCAGTTGTTGGTGAACAAGGAGTACAGGAGGGGACTAAGTACACACCCCTGAGGGGCCCAAGTGTTGAGGATCAGAGTGGCAGACGTGTTGTTGCCTACCCTCACCACCTGGAGACGGTCCGTCAGGAAGTCCAGGATCCAGTTGCAGAGGGAGGTGTTTAGTCCCAGGGTCCATAGTTTAGTGATGAGCTTCATGGGCACTATGGTGTTGAACACTGAGCTGTAGTCAATGAACAGCATTCTCACATAGGTGTTCCTTTTGTCCAGGTGGGAAATTGCAGTGTGGAGTGCGATTGAGATTGCATAATTTGTGGATCTGTTGGGGCGGTATGCGAATTGGAGTGGGTCTAGGGCATCCGGGAATGCTGTTGATGTGAGCAGCAAGTAATTAGCAGCCTTTCAAAGCACTTCATGGCTATCAACATGAGTGCTACAGGGCGTTAATAATTTACACGTCCTGGTAATCCATCTGGCCCCGTGGCTTTGTGAATGTTGAGGTCTTGCTCACATTGGCTACCGAGAGCGTTATCACACTGTCGTCCAGAACAGCTGGTGCTCTCATGCATCAGTGTTGCTTGCCTTGAAGCGAGCATAAACGGCATTTAGCTCGTCTGATAGGTTCGCATCACTGGGCATCTCGCGTCTGGGTTTCCCTTTGTAGTCCATAATAGTTTTCAAGCCCTGCCTCATCCGACGAGCGTCAGAGCCGGTGTAGTACGATTCAATCTTAATCCTGTATTGACCCTTTGCTTGTTTTTATGATTCGTCTGAGGGCATAGCGGGATTTCGTATAAGCGTCCGGATTAGTGTCCCTTCCTTGAAAGCAGTAGCTCTAGCCTTTAGCTCAATACGGATGTTGCCTGTAATCCATGGCTTCTGGTTGGGATATGTACGTACGGTCACTGTGGGGACGACGGCGTCGATGCACTTATTGATGAAGCCGGTGACTGAGGTGCTATACTCCTCAATGCCATCGGATGAATCCCGGTACATATTCCAGTCTGTGCTAGCAAAACAGTCCTGGAGTGTAGCATCCGCGTCATCTGACCACTTCCATATTGAGCGAGTCACTAATACTTCCTGCTTTAGATTTTGCTTGTAAGCAGGAATCATGAGGATATAATTATTGTCAGATTTAGCAAATGGAGGGTGGGGGAGAGCTTTGTATGGATCTCTGTGTGGAGTTAAGGTGGTCTAGAGTTTTTTTCCCCCTCTGGTTGCACATGTTACGTGCTTGTAGAAATTAGGTAAGTTTGCCTGCATTAAAGTGCCCGGCCACTAGGCGCGCCATTTCTGGATGAGCATTTTCTTGTTTGCTTATGGCCTTTTTGAGTTGGTTGAGGGGAGTCTTAGTGCCAGCATCGGTCTGTGGTATGCAGATGAGAACTCTCTTGGTAGATAGTGTGGTCTACAGCTTATCTTAAGGGTCTCTACCTCAGGCGAGCAATACCTCGAGACTTCTTTAATATTAGACATCACGCACCAGTTGTTATTGACAAATAGACACACACCCCCACCCCTAGTCTTACCAGACTCTGTTCTGCTGGTGCATGGAAAATCCCGACAACTCTATAATATCCATGTTGTCGTTGGAATATAATTTGTACTGTGTACTTCAGCTTGTGTCCTCAAATGTGACTACACCTTAGTGTAGAAAAGTTATATTTTAATCTTTCTGGCAGTGTAAGCATTACTAGGTAATGTTTATGGCCCTCTCATGATAAATAATTACATCGGGGTATGCCTATTTCGGCAGAAATCTACATTTTGATATTACATTTAACAAATCACAGAAGTGGGGGTGGGGGTGGTCAGGTGTGTTTGTTTACACTGCGATTGTCACGTGCCGTGTGGTCTGATGTCGTAAGTTCTAATTCCTAACTGGGCAAAGGCAATGTCAACCACCACAAAGACCGCTTTGACTGTTGGAAAAAGCAGCTTTTAATTCTATTCAATCGAAGCAACCCGCTCTTGAGCCCTGATGATGATGATGATGAGATAGGAACATTGAGTGTGGAAACATAGCCGTGAGGGCCTTAGAGATAGGGTAGTGTACACTGGGGGAAGGATAAGTCATCTTCATCATCAGGTGCTCTTGTGTAGCCTGTGTTGTCTGATGGTAGAGATATCGTGTCGGATGGCCGGGAGGGTGGGTGTCTCAGAAGCACCTGCAGCAGTTTCATCCACTCCACACAGGTCTTGTTGAGCCTTTGTAATATCCGACTGTTGTATTTTACTGTACCATACATACTACACTGAACAAAAATATCAACGCAACTTGTAAAGTGTTGGTCCCATTTTTCATGAGCTAAAATAAAATATCCCAGAAATGTTCCATATGCACAAAAAGCTTATTTCTCTCAAGTGTTGTGCACAAATTTGTTTACATCCCTGTTAGTGAGCATTTTGCCTTTGCCAAGATGATCCATCCACCTGACAGGTGTGGCATATAAATAATCTGATTAAACAGCATGATCATTACACAGGTGCTCCTTGTGCTGGGGACTATAAAAGGCCACTCTAAAATGTGCAGTTTTGTCACACAACACAATGTCACAGATTTCTCAAGTTTTGAGGGAGCGTGCAATTGGCATGCTGACTACAGGAATGTCCACCAGAGCTGTTGCCAGAGGATTTAATGTTAATTTCTCAACCATAAGCCACCTCCAACATCATTTTAGAGAATTTAGCAGTATTTCCAACGGCCTCACAATCATAGACCACGTGTAACCACGCGAGCCCAGGACCTCCACATCCGGATTCTTTACCTACGGGATTGTCTGAGACCAGCCACCCTGGACAGCTGAAGAAACTGTGGGTTTCCACAAAGAATTTCTGCACAAAATACCCAGTCATAAACCATCTCAGGGAAGCCAGTCTGCATGCTCGTCATCCTCATCTGCAGTTTGGCGTCGTAACCGACTTCAGTGAGCAAATGCTCACCTTTCATCGCCACTGGCTAGAGAAATGTGCTCTTCATGGATGAATCCCGGTTTGAACTGTACTGAGCAGATGGCAGACAGCGTGTATGGCGTTGTGTGGGTGAGCAGTTTGCTGATGTTAATGTTGTAAACAGAGTGCCCCATGGTGGCAGTGGGGTTACGGTATTGGCAGGCATAAGCTACGGACAATGAACACAATTGCATTTTGTCAATGGAAATTTGAATACACAAAGATACCGTGATGAGTTCCTGAGGCCTGTTGTCGTGTCATTCATCCACAGCCGTCACCTCATGTTTCATTATGATAATGCACAGTCCCATGTCGCAAGGATCTATACACAATTCCTGGAAGCTCAACATTTCCCAGCCTGCATACTCACCAGATGTCACCCATTGAGCATGTTTGGGATGCTCTGGATTGATGTGTACGACAGCACGTTCCAATTCCGGCCAATATCCATGGTTGCATTTTGCATCTTTGTATTTTTGCTAGTGGTTAGTGGACCAAGGCCCAGGAAACCACAGCGTTTTGAACCAACCACATCTAATGCCAGAATCCATTAACAATATGGTTGTTTGTAGCCCTCTGTTTCACACTGATCTGCTCTTTGTGCTAATATTGTTTTCAGCTCTTCCATGTGGCCTACATCCTCATCAAGTTTGCCAACGCCCCTCGACCTGACCTATGGGTCCTGGAGCGCTCCCTGGACCATGGGAAAACGTATGCTCCATGGCAGTACTTTGCTCGTAAGTATGACTGTTTTATTTTCCCATTCACACGTCTGTTGTGCTGGTGCTTCTCAAGGCTCTTGGTTGGGTCTGGTAGTCAGCTTTTGCAGGACTTCAAAACTGTTGAAACAGTTGAAAACTGTGTTGATATAAGAGTTAACCTGTCGTCCGGTATATGTTGAGATTGTGTTGCTGCTTAATGCAGCCTAGAGGGAATTGACAAACATTATAGATTGTGATAAAATACCTTCGAAGTGAAAAGGATTTGTGAAGTCCAATGATGTACTGTAATCCTAATGCTTACCATAAGTGCAAAGAGCTTGGTTTATAAGTAACTTATGATCCAGTCAGTAGGCCTTCCCTCTCCAATATACTGTACCTCCCCATAGACCAGCCTGCTCTTAAAGTGAAGACATTCTCAGTCCCTGTGAGGCACCTTTCCAGCAGAAACAGCTGTGCCTTAGATCTCCTTTTGAATTTCAGTTGAGGCTTTTCTTTGTCTTCTCCTAAATCTCTCCGTCTCTCGATCTCTTGAACTCTCTCTCTTAATGTGTCTCTGGAAAATTTATACATTCCTGGCTCTCAATATTTTATGGTCTTTGATCAAATAAATGGCACCAATATTTTTTACTTTTCCGGGTATAACTCAGTCAGTGAGTAATACTGCTCAATGTCAAAGAGGGATAAACCGGATTGCATTTATTATACACTACCGTTCAAAAGTTTGGGGTCACTTAGAAAAGCACACTTTGTTGTCCATTAAAAAAACATAACATTCATCAGAAATACAGTGTAGACATTGTTAATGTAGTAAATGACTATAGTAGCTGGAAACGGCAGATTTTTTAAAATGGAATATCTACATAGGCGTACAGAGGCCCATTATCACCAACCATCACTCCTGTGTTCCAATGGCACGTTGTGTTAGCTAATCCAAGTTTATCATTTTAAAATGCTAATTCATCATTAGAACACCCTTTTGCAACTATGTTAGCACAGCTGAAAACTGTTGTCCTGATTTAAGAGGCAATAAAACTGGCCTTAAGACTAGTTGAGTATCTGGAGCATCAGCATTTGTGGGTTCGATTACAGGCTCAAAATGGCCAGGAACAAAGTACTTTCTTCTGAACCTCGTCAGCCTATTCTTGTTCTGAGAAATGAGGGCTATTCCATGTGAGAAATTGGCAAGAAACTGATGATCTTGTACAGCGCTGTGTCATACTCCCTTCACAGAACAGCGCAAACTGGCCCTAACCAGAATAGAAAGAGGAGTGGGAGGCCTCGGTGCACAACTGAGCAAGAGGACAAGTACATTAGAGTGTCTAGTTTGAGAAACAGATGCCTCACAAGTCCTCAACTGGCAGCTTCATTTAATAGTACCTGCAAAACACCAGTCTCAACGTCAACAGTGAAGAGGCGACTCCAGGATGCTGGGCTTCTAGGCAGAGTTGCAAAGAAAAATCCATATCCCAGACTGGCCAGTAAAAAGAAAAGATTAAGATGGGCAAAAGAACACAGACACTGGAGAGAGGAAGATTGGAAAAAAGTGTTATGGACAGACGATTCTAAGTTTGAGGGGTTCGGATAACAAAGAAGAACATTAGTTAGACGCAGAAAAAATGAAAAGATGCTGGAGAAGTGCTTGATGCCATCTGTCAAGCATGGTGGAGGCAATGTGATGGTCTGGGGGTGCTTTGGTGGGGGTAAAGTGGGAGATTTGAACAAGGTAAAAGGAATCTTGAAGAAGGAAGGCTATCACTCCATTTTGCAACTCCATGCCATACCCTGTGGACGGCACTTAATTGGAGCCAATTTCCTACCACAACAGGACAATAACCCAAAGTACAGCTCCAAACTATGCAAGAACTAAGCAGTCAGCTGGTATTTTGTCTTTAATAGAGTGGCCAGCACAGTCACCAGATCCCAACTCTATTGAGCTGTTGTGGGAGCAGCTTGACCGTATGGTACATAAGAAGTGCCCATCAAGCCGATCCAACTCGTGGGAGGTGCTTCAGGAAGCATGGAGTGAAATCTCTTCAGATTACCTCAACAAACTGACAACTAGAATGCCAAAGGTCTGCAAGGCTGTAATTTCTGCAAAGGAAGGATTTTTTGACGAAAGCGAAGTTTAGAGGACACAATTATTATTTCATTATTTATAACCTTGTTCACGTCTTGACTATATGTCCTATTCATTTTGCAACTCATCTCATGTATGTTTTCATGGAAAACAAGGACATTTCTAAGTGACCCCAAACTTTTGAACAGTGGTGTGTATATTATGCTTGAGGTCGTCATGCAGTTTCCACACCAAGTTGTTGCTGTCTTGTCGATAAAGGAGATCAGATTGTCTTATCAGTGGACAGGGTAGGAATAGGTCAGATCACCTAGTATCCACATGTGGAAATCAGCAGTCAGTAGAAGCTTGTAAAGGAGGCTTAAACAATTGTTTTGCCAAATCTGATTTTGAAAAGAGGTTACTGTACTTACCATGACAGCAAGGTTGGGAGACGCCTCTGTAGCCACATGCATCGATAGGGCACAGGTTCAAATTGTGATTTAGTGAGACATGTGAACAGGGTAAAAGAGGACACCAAGACATTGATGAAGCATTGTTATGTACTGCTACAACAGAGTGCTAAAAAGGGCCAGGGGGCTACAGTAATGGAAATAATCAGAAGGATTTTAACGAAGTCTGTTAGAAACATAGCTTTACGGTTGGCCCATTATAAAGTGTTTGACATGTCATTCTGTTTGTTCTTTTCAGATTCTAAAAGGGAGTGCATTGAGAGGTTTGGCAAAGAACCAAATGGACGCGTAGTCCGAGATGATGACCAGATCTGCACCACAGAGTACTCTAAGATCGTTCCATTGGAGAACGGGGAGGTGAGAAACTCACTGAATGGGAACATAAGGTTGTCACAATATTGATGTGCCAAAAGACTACTACTTCTACAGAGTGATGGTGACATTTGTGTCTGAGTAATGTTGTTGTTGTCCAGATTGTGGTGTCCCTGGTCAACGGTCGCCCAGGCTCTAAGAACTTCACCTATTCCCCAGTGCTGAGAGATTTCACCAAGGCCACCAACATCCGCCTGCACTTCCTCAGGACCAGCACTCTGTTGGGGCACCTAATTACCAAGGCCCAGAGGGACCCCACTGTCACACGCAGGGTGAGTCACACAAAAGGCACCCAATTCAGTTAATTTCATTACAGTTCAGGTCAGTTCAATTCAATTTACTTCAACTTTACCACCCCCCTCAGGGGCAACCAGGAATGCGTCATCAACAGAGCACAAACCCACAATGACATGGTCTCACACCAACCTGTTCTGTTTAGCCTACCTTCTGCCTCATTGCCAAATGTGACAATATGTAGCCCCTCTCAGCACCTTTCTGCTGACACAAACACACTGACCTGATTCCTCTCTCGCTGCACATTCCTTCCTCCTGGTCGGGGCTCCCTGCCAGAGGTGTCTGTCCAGTCTTTACCAGGGTAATTCCCTCCACACACAGAGAGAGAATGTGAAGACTGGTCCAGACAGCTCCCTGGTGCTGCAGGAACACGCTTCCAGTAACACAGCCCAGTGTGGGACGACACACGCAGACAGACAGGCGCACACACGCACACGTTTTTAGAGCAAGTGTGTACAGTTAGGGTGTATATGAATCAAAAGGAACATGTTTATGCTCTCAGAGCAGTGCCCCAGAAGAAGACTAGGGTCCTGTAGAAGCTGGCTGAAACAGTGGGGAAGGGGATACCTAGTCAGTTGCACAACTGTATGCATTCAACTGAAATGTGTCTTCCGCATTTAACCCAACCCCTCTGAACCAGAGACGCGCAGGGCGTTGCTTTAATCAATATCCACGTCATTGCCCAGGGAACCGTTCTTGTTAAGGGTTAACTGCCTTGCTCAATCTGCCTTGCAGATTCTTCCACCTTGCCGGCTCGGGGATTCGAACCAGCGACCTTTTGGTTACTGGCCCAATGCTCTTAACCGATAGACTGCGTGCCGCCATATACTGTAGGCTACCTGCCGTTGATATACCTTAGGCACACCTGTGTAACTCCAGCTTCAATTATGCTAGTGAGTGTCTGTGGCCTAGGCTCTGACTCAAACCAAAGAACCCAATGTAACTCACCTCGGCTGCATTGGCAGACAATGTCTGGGTTTGTTTAGGTGAGGTTGATATGAGGTGTTTCGGATAGAGCAGATGGTTGTTGGTCTTGCTACAGTGTTCTGACGGTGTTGTTCCCTCTGCGTTGTTGCCAGTATTACTACAGCATCAAAGACATCAGTGTCGGGGGACGTTGCGTTTGTCACGGCCACGCGGAGGTGTGTGGGGGGCGTAACCAAGGCAAACCCAATCGGTGAGTAGTTTACTGCTTTCATACTTATAGCGCCCCCGTAGGCTTAAGAGGTTAAAGCCCATGTCCAATAGGCTACAGTATGAATGAATGAAAGATAACGGATTCAACTGTAAGTATAAACAACAACAGACAAGAATATGTTTCTGGAGAATGAAACAGTAAACAAAGAGGCAGGTAAAAACAAGTATGAAAGCATAAAAAAAAACAACAGAGGATTCATTGAGTAGTTCAGTATGACAAATTATGACTTTAGTTTATTCGTCATTTACAGTGGTGAATGGATGTGCTGTGGTTACCGGGTTGTAAAGCATATGGGGGATGAGGTTAACTGAAAAAAGTGTTGTTTTAACTTAAGAGCAGAGTGATAGCGTCTGTGTCTGAGGTTGAAAAGATAGCTCTGGATTTGATAGAAAGGAAATGACTTCATCTGTTTGTTTCCTGGCATTGCCATTGTGAAAGCCACCATGTTATTTTAGTTATCCTGATTAGTAGTGATTGTGATTGTGATGTAAACCATTGGCAAGAGGCCAAGATGATGTCCTTATAGAGTTGATGTATTCTATGGGCAATGAAAAACAATAAGGGTCGATGACATCATACTACAGTTTGACAGTGAATGATTGATCTAACCATAGTGGCTTCATTCACTTTGGAAGGGACTTTACTGTTTTACACCTTGCATCAAGGTCCATCTGAAATGGATCTAGATATGTTTTTGAGTCTTGAGTGAGCAGTCGCACGATGCTTCTTATTGATGATATACTGTAGGCTACTCCCTTTCTTCAATTGAAAGTCGTAAACATGAAAGAATGATGCAGGAAACCCAGTCTCTTTACTCCTCCTGTCTTTAGGCTCCAGTGCGAGTGCAAACACAAAACCTGTGGTGAGTCATGTGACCGCTGCTGTCCAGGGTTCAACCAGAAGCCATGGCGTGCTGCTTCAACAGACAGTCCCAACGAGTGCCAACGTGAGTACCACACTCCACCCTCCTCTCTTGGCCACCCTCGCCTTCCTCTCTTGGCTTTGTGCCAACGTGTTCCAAACCAAGCACAGCATGGTCGGGGGTTGGCATGAGAGTGTGAAAAGGGCAGGGGGGGGGCAAGAAATGCAATTTCAGAATGTGGGGGGACATGAAAGTTGCGACCTTGGAAAAGGGTATAACTGTTCTCTGCTTTCTCCTTTGTCATGAATGTGTTTCAAGAAAGTACAGCCCCAGAATGTCTTCATTAGGGTTCTCCCACCACCTCCTCTACCACATTAGCTTCAGTGCTTAATGCCCTGATATGGTGTTGGAACTAGGAAGACGCCGAAGCAAACTGTTAAGAGAATTACTCATGTGGTATGTGTGTGATGTACTGCACTGCATGCAGTCTACTGTAGCTAGCCCAGCGCCAATACTGCTGTCCTCTACACAGCCACTCAGTCAGTCCCAATGCCAGCTGGTTCCTAATTGCCCTGGCCTGTTGACAAGATTGTCCCTCCCTCCCGAGCCCAGAGTCGGAGATGGTGAAACTGGAGCCTGCAACTCTACAACCGCAGAACAAGAGAGAGAGAGATCCAAAGAGTGGAGAAGTCTGTAATCCAATCAGTGCAGTCACGTTTAGAACATGCACCCTGACCATTCAGAAACATTAACAAGGCAGATTGAGGAGGAGGAAGTAGAGGATGTACTGTCCTGTTAGGGTTGACTGAATACTGAGAGCCTTTCCAGTGACTTTATAGTCACACCACTCTCCTTTGGGAAGGGATAGTACGTAGATACACTGTAAGATATAAAATACAGAACTTGCTCTTACCTGTCTCCGTTTCATGTTTGTGTGTGTGTGTGTGTGTGTGTGTGTGTGTGTGTGTGTGTGTGTGTGTGTGTGTGTGTGTGCGCGCCTCTGCTTCATGTGTGTGTTTACTCGCTGACTGTTTCGGGGATTTCTCCCACAGCCTGCCAGTGCCATTCACATGCCACTGAGTGTTATTACGACCCAGAGGTGGAGCAGAGGAGAGCAAGTTTAGACACATTTGGCAGGTACGACGGCGGAGGAGTGTGCATCAACTGCCAGGTATGAAGCCCGTTACAAGTCCGAACGGTGTGTGTTTGTGTGTGTGTGTGTGTGTGTGTGTGTGTGTGTGTGTGTGTGTGTGTGTGTGTGTGTGTGTGTGTGTGTGTGTGTGAGACAAGCACCAAGACTGTTCATCATCTACATTTCGGATTTTATGTGTGACATGAATCATTGTAATTTGACATTATGTATGGTATGTATAGCATGTATGTGGGAGCATGTCTACACTAGAATAAGGGTAGTGTTCAGTAGGCACAAAACAGAAGCGAATGGAGTGAAACTAGGAGGTACTACCTGAACTTGTCCAATAAGAAACACTTGTTTTCGTTTGCCATCGCAAGACGTTTTGCTACGGTGTGCCCTAATAAACATGACCCAGATCTAGGAGCAGACATGGAGGTCTGTAATGGAAATGTCACTTCAGGTCCAAGTTATTGTACAAATGGTGGATATTCTCTGTATTAAGCTCCTTGTGCAATTGGCATGCAGAGATATCCCTCTCCGTGCAGGGGTTGGCATGTGTTCCAAATCAAACAAGATGTCAGCCAGTTCATTTTGACTAAATCTCCCAAGGCAAAGTATTTTTCCTCAACACCAATTATGAGATGCACACTTATTCTTTTGGACTAAAATACCCTTGTAGGAAGCATGTTGAAAAAGCCATCTTTCTAAATGACATGCTCAGTGTGAAAGAGGATAAGGTACTGGTGGTACCGCAAGCAGATGGATTAGCAACAGGAATGTCTGTTTGATTAGAAAACACCCGTTTTGCAGTTTGTCTTCTTGCCTGAGAGGAACCTTAGTTGCCACTAGGCAACCAAAACCTAGTGTCCCTCTGACCCAGTCACTCCATTGTTGTGTGGTGTTTGTCTGACTTCTCTGTGTGTTCCCCTCTCACTAGCACAACACAGGGGGAGTGAACTGTGAGCTTTGTGCGGATGGATTCTACAGACCCCATGGATCACCTCCAGAGTCTCACACTGGATGCATACGTGAGCTAGACCCTTTCTTCTCTTCTTCAAACTGTCTTTCTCAGTTTCTCCTTCCTCCCATGGCCTTCGTGTCTTCCTTTGTTCCTAAAGTGCCTTCTAATGATGACAACATATTTTTTATGATGTGAAAATATCATCTTTAGTTATATGTTACCAAACAGTATGGTTACTGGCAGAATTGTAGGCCTACATGTGCAGCGTTTTGTCGTGCAGTATAACAAATAGTTGGGGTACTAATGTTTAGTAAAGAGCTGCTGTAGCTTGCTTTCTGACCTAGGGATAATATGTGAGACCAAAATGGAAAAGAGACTTGACCCCAGAGACTTCGGTGTCGTTTGTATACAGAGTGGCACCAACCACTAGCTCTAGCCACTTGTCGTGTTGCTAAATTCGGCGCCACACTTGTTTACATTGCTAGCGTGGTACGTCGTTGGTTCTCCTCGCCACATACAGTGCCTTCAGAAAGTGGAATACGCCTTGACTTATTCCACATTTTGTTGTGTTACAGCCTGATTTCAAAATGGATTAAATATTAAAAAAATTCAACCATCTACACACAATAACCCATAATGACAAAGTGAAAACATGTTTTTGGAAATTTGTGCAAATTTACTGAAAATGTCATGTAGAAATATCTCATTTACATAAGTATTCACACCCCTTGAGTCAATACATGTCAGAATCACATTTGGTCTTTCTGGGTAAATCTCTTAAGAGTTTTGCACACCTGGATTGTACAATAACGCACTGTAAATAGCTGCCGGTTGTGTTTGTGCTTTGAGTGTGGATTAAATGAAAATGGTTGCCCTCAGGGCTTTGGAGAGACCAAAGAAGCTACAAATTAAATGAAGTAAGCTTAACAGCGGAAGGTGTTGACTTGGGAAAACACAGACAGTAAAAAGCTGGTTAGTTCCATCATCATTTTCTTTGATTGTTGTTGTATGTCTCAAGAGCAGTATTTTGGTGTGTTTGCGTATGTGTGTGGGCACATTTCTGTTTGCGTGCGTGTGTGCGTGTACAGCCTGCAGGTGTGATGCCAGGACTACTGCTGGTTGTGAGATGGGGACAGGACGTTGCCACTGCCGGCCAGAATTCACCGGAAACAACTGTGAACGCTGTGCAAACAGCTACTTCGGCTACCCGCAGTGCATCAGTATGTAACCTTTCCTCATTTCTGAGATGATCTACATATTACTTGTATAAATCGATTATTTGGCATAGGAAATCTGTTGTACCCAGAGAAATGAACAAACGAATGAATGAATAACAAGTAAGAAGCGGTAGAAGAGTGCCAGGCCCTTGCTCGGTGTACATTTGGACACAGTCCTGCATTTTTACCTCAGGGAAAGCATGACTATAGTAAGACCCACGAGTGTATTGAAGAGTTGGGATCTGAAGAATGCAAATTGACCTCAGTCCTACATATGCTGTTCATTGCAACATGTTTGAATTTATGTTGAATTATTTAATGTTTTTGGTTGTTTTCCTTTGTGTGCTTGTCAAAAAGAGTTTCAGACACTTAGAGAGACTAGCCAAGATTGCTCCTCCAACGTGCCCAGAAGTATGCAGGATATGTTTTCCGTGGAGCTGCAAAACTGCTACAACGTACCTGCAGAGAAATTGAAATATCAATCCTTTACCACGCTCACCTCATTCTGTCATAGCATGTCAACACAGCCACATACCACACCTTGTCTGTCTTTAGGTTGAGTTGTTGTCACATATTCTGACTATATACCTTTAGATATTGTGGCAGTTCGTGATGATGCACAAGGTCATGTGTCAACAGTCTGTATTTAGAGCATTCCTTGTGCTTCTTCTGGTGTCAGACCTAGAGCAATGACTGACAAGCCCTTATTTTAGGGCGTCTCTCCACACTGACTTGCCACAGCAATCATCATGTGTCACGCACAATGTGTTTAGAAGAATAGATCAGCATTACAGTATGCCTGCCAAACTCTCACAAAATGTCTATTTTCTGAAAGGATCCATGATAGGAGTACTTCATATTGGGACACATATTGAGTAAGAGATGTTGTACAGTTGCTATTTGAACGATGCCATGTTCATCTCCAAGGGGCCCTCTTCGTCATAGGCGCCAGTCCTTATTCCTCACTGTTTACTGAGATTCTAAATCTGGAATCTGTTTAACGGGTGTTCTCGGGAACAATCCAATCCCATAGAAAAGTGAAACTGGATGTCTTCCTGACTCCTGGCCTCATTCCACATCCACCCTACTCAACCCCATATAATACTTGAATCATGCCAACCACAGTAAAACGGAAGGGTCTGTATATTATCTTGATTGTCCCGTTGGTTTAATGATGGAAGACACCAATCATTAACTAAACCTATCATGGCAACGTTTTATGCCGGAGGTTTAATACAGAAAATGTAATGAGTGAATAATCGTACCCAGGTGTTTCGTTAGCTTTACGTTGTCATATAAACAGAAGATTTAATGTGGAATAAATAATTAGGGTTGGCATTTTATTAATACAAGACAGATTTATTACTGGATGTGATTATTAAAAACAGTTTTTTTTTTTTATCTCTTGGAGCGCTCTAAGAGCAGTCTAAACATGTAGACCTCTACCAACTTTTGGGTGTGCGCCAGGCCAGTTCATACTTCTTATTAAACTCCCTGGAAGTAATGAAGGTTATTTGTTTGGGGTGGGCTGCTATACATTGATGCCATCTCTATTTGCCAGGAGGTTTTCTTTTTGGTCTTTGAATTAAAGCTCATGAAGACAGCTTTAGGGAAAAATCACTCTGATTCAAATCATGTTGCATCGTTTAGCATTTACATGGGGTTTTCAATTAAATGTATTTCTTACTAGCTCTTACCTTGTTCTTAGTACCACATATACACTATATATAAAAAAGTATGTGGACACCCCTTCAAATTAGTGGATTCGGCTATTTCAGCCACGCCTGTTGCTGAGAGGTGTATACAGTCGAGCACACAGACATGCGATCTCCATAGACAAACATTGACAGTAGAATGGCCTTACTAACGAGCTCAGTGACTTTCAACGTGGCACCGTCATAGGATTCCACATTTCCAACAAGTCAATTCGTCAAGTTTCTGCCCTGCTAGAGCTTCCCTGGTCAACTGTAAGTGCTGTTCTTTTGGAAACGTTTAAGATCAACAACGGCTCAGCTGCGAAGTGGTAGGCCACACAAGCTCACAGAACAGGACTGCCGAGTGCTGAAGCGCGTCTGTCCTCAGTTACAACACTCACTACCGAGTTCCAAACTTCCTCTGGAAGCAAGGTCAGCAAAAGAACTTGACTGGCCTGCACAGAGCCCTGACCTTAACCTCATCGAAGACATTTAGGGATGAATTGGAACGCCGACTGCAAGCAAGGCCTAATCGCCCAACATCAGTGCCCGACCTCACGAATACTCTTGTGGCTGAATGGAAGCAAGTCCCCGCAGCAATGTTCCAACATCTATTTCAAAGCCTTCCTAGAAGAGGCCATTATAGCAGCAAAGGGGGGACCAACTACATATTAATTGCCATGATTTTGGAATGAGATGTTCAACAAACAGGTGTCCACATACTTTTGGTCATGTAGTGTAGATTGCAACATTACTGGAGTAGAGCAATGCACTCATGACACTGAAGATATTCATGGTGTTGAAATTGATCATACGTTTTTCTTTGTAACCAGGATATCCAATCTACCAGCCCACCACCAAATCTCCTGCAGGCCATATAGTAGGTAAGTGCTGCTATAGTGGGTACGTGATGCTATAATTAACCACAGTGTAATGTAATCTAACAAACAGTTGGACGCAAAGGATTTACTACTCATACCGGAACAGGCCCATGACCGTGCGCACATACCCCAACCAGAAGCCATGGATTACAGGCAACGTCCCCACTGAGCTAAAGGGTAGAGCTGCCACTTTCAAGGAGCGGGACTGTAACCTGGACAGTTATAAGAAATCCTGCTGTGCCCTCGAACCATCAAACAAGCAAAGCGTCAATACAGGACTAAGATTGGATCCTACTACACCGGCTCTGACGCTCGTCGGATGTGGCAGGGCTTGCAAACTACCACGAGCTGCATAAAGCAAACAAGAAAATGCTCACCCAGAGGTGACGCTCTTAGTGGACGGGGACTTTAATGCAGGAAAACTGAAATCCATTTTACCTAATTTCTACCAGCATGTCACGTGCAACCAGAGGGAAACTGTAGGCCGCGTTTACTCCACACACAGAGACTAGTGCAAAGCTCTCTCTTGCCCTCCATTTGGCAAATCTGACAATAATTCTATCCTCCTGATTCCTGTTTACAAGCAGAAACAAAAGCAGGAAGTACCTGTGACTCGCTCAACATGGAAGTGGTCAGATGATGCAGATGCTAAGCTACAGGACTGTTTTGCAAGCACATACTGGAATATGTTTCGGGATTCATCCGATGGCATTGATGAGTACACCACATCAGTCACCGGCTTCATCAATAAGTGCATCGATGACGTCATCCCCACAGAGACCGTACGTACATACAGTGGGGCAAAAAAGTATTTAGTCAGCCACCAATTGTGCAAGTTATCCCACTTAAAAAGATGAGAGGCTTGTAATTTGCATCATAGGTACACTTCAACTATGACAGACAAAATGAGAGAAAAAATCCAGAAAATCACATTGTAGGATTTTTTATGAATTTATTTGCAAATTATGGTGGAAAATAAGTATTTGGTCAATAACAAAAGTTTATCTCAATACTTTGTTATATACCCTTTGTTGGCAATGACAGAGGTCAAACGTTTTCTGTAAGTCTTCAAAAGGTTTTCACACCTGTTGCTGGTATTTTGGCCCATTCCTCCATGCAGATCTCCTCTAGAGCAGTGATGTTTTGGGGCTGTTTCTGGGCAACACGGACTTTCAACTCCCTCCAAAGATTTTCTATGGGGTTGAGATCTGGAGACTGGCTAGGCCACTCCAGGACCTTGAAATGCTTCTTACGAAGCCACTCCTTCGTTGCCCGGGCGGTGTGTTTGGGATCATTGTCATGCTGAAAGACCCAGCCACGTTTCATCTTCAATGCCCTTGCTGATGGAAGGAGGTTTTCACTCAAAATCTCACGATACATGGCCCCATTCATTCTTTCCTTTACACGGATCAGTCGTCCTGGTCCCTTTGCAGAAAAACAGCCCCAAAGCATGATGTTTCCACCCCCATGCTTCACAGTAGGTATGGTGTTCTTTGGATGCAACTCAGCATTCTTTGTCCTCCAAACACGACGAGTTGAGTTTTTACAATTTATTTTTATTTTGGTTTCATCTGACCATATGACATTCTCCCAATCTTCTTCTGGATCATCCAAATGCTCTCTAGCAAACTTCAGACGGCCTGGACATGTACTGGCTTAAGCAGGGGGACACGTCTGGCACTGCAGGATTTGAGTCCCTGGCGGCGTAGTGTGTTACTGATGGTAGGCTTTGTTACTTTGGTCCCAGCTCTCTGCAAGTCATTCACTAGGTCCCCCCGTGTGGTTCTGGGATTTTTGCTCACCGTTCTTGTGATCATTTTGACCCCACGGGGTGAGATCTTGCGTGGAGCCCCAGATCGAGGGAGATTATCAGTGGTCTTGTATGTCTTCCATTTCCTAATAATTGCTCCCACAGTTGATTTCTTCAAACCAAGCTGCTTACCTATTGCAGATGCAGTCTTCCCAGCCTGGTGCAGGTCTACAATTTTGTTTCTGGTGTCCTTTGACAGCTCTTTGGTCTTGGCCATAGTGGAGTTTGGAGTGTGACTGTGAGGTTGTGGACAGGTGTCTTTTATACTGATAACAAGTTCAAACAGGTGCCATTAATACAGGTAATGAGTGGAGGACAGAGGAGCCTCTTAAAGAAGAAGTTACAGGTTTGTGAGAGACAGAAATCTTGCTTGTTTGTAGGTGACCAAATACTTATTTTCCACCATAATTTGCAAATAAATTCATAAAAAATCCTACAATGTGATTTTCTGGATTTTTCCCCCTAATTTTGTCTGTCATTGTTGAAGTGTACCTATGATGAAAATTACAGGCCTCTCTCATCTTTTTAAGTGGGAGAACTTGCACAATTGGTGGCTCACTAAATACTTTTTTGCCCCACTGTACCTCAACCAGAAGCCACGGATTACAGGCAACATCCACACTGAACTAAAGGGTAGAAGTGTCGCTTTCAAAGAGAATTCTCTACTTGCCCTACTTGCCCTACTATGAACCATCAAACAAGGAAAGCATCAATACAGGACTAAGATTGAGTCCTACTACACCGGCTCTTGACGCTCGTCAGATATGGCAGGGCTTGCAAACTATTACAGACTACAAAGGGAGGCCCAGTCGCAAGCTGCCCAGTGATACAAGCCTACCAGACGAGCTAAATGACTTCTATGTGCGCTCAAAGCTCATCACTAAACTAAGTGGGTAGTGCGTACAGCCCAGTACATCACTGGGGCCAAACGTCCTGCCATTCAGGACTTCTATACCAGGTGGTGTCATAGGAATGCCGTAACAATTGCCCAAGACTCCAGCTCCCTAATCATAGACTGTTCGCTATGCTACAGCATGGCACGCAGTACCAGAGCACTTTGACTAGGTCCAAAAGGCTCCTTAACAGCTTCTACCCCCAAGCCATAAGACTGCTGAACATCTAATCAAATGGCTACCTGGACTATTTACATTGACCCCCTTTTTTTTACACTGCTTCTACTCGCTGTTTTATTATCTAGGCATAGTCACTTTACCCCTACCTACATGTACATATTACATCAATAACCTCAATTAACCTGTACCCCCGCACAGTGTCTCGGTACCCCTGTAAATATAGCTTTGTAATTTAAAAAAAACGTTAGTTTGTTTAGTAAATATTTTTTTTAACTCTTATTTTTCTTAACTGCATTGTTGGTTAAGGGCTTGTAAGAAAGTATTTCACGGTGCATGTGCCAAATAACATTTGATTTGATGACCACATAAAGCGCAGCAGGTAGCCTAGCGGTTAGTGTTGTGCCAGTAACCAAAATGTCGCTGTATCGAATACTCAAACCAACAAGGTCAAAGTCTGTTGATGTTTCCTTGAGCGAGTAACTTAACCCTAATTTGCTCTAGGGGCGCTATATTTCACTGCACCTATCTATTGTATGTGACAATTAAACATGTTTATTAACATAAACTGCCCATGTTCACTTGTTGTACAGTATGGTAGTCTGATCACTCTGATTATGATCTTGTTTTTCTGATCAAAAGTGATAGAGCTGATGAGTTTAACTTTAGTGTATCAACTGTAATACAATATTATCACGATACTTAGCTCCCGATACGATATGTATTGCGATTCTCACTATTCTCTATGTATTGCGATTTGGCACTTTGATTTTATTGCGATTCCACGTTCTAAACATATTGCTCACCATGTCTGCTGCAGAGGGACAAGAGGGAACCATGAGTACATTAGTTTTGATCAGTCTTGTAAAAGAGCTGTAAACATGTTGGCTTAAAAAGAAGATGGATAACAAGCTAGAGGAGGAGAAATACCAGAGTTTTGGTGCAGTAACACATTAAGCACCTATCTTCTTTTTTTTAATCGATACTTGCAGTCAGAATCGATTCAATATCGGAAAAAAATAACGCAATACTCTTTCTCTTTCTCTCTCTCTCTCCCTCCCTCACACTCTCTCGCTCTCTTCATCACTCCCTTCCTCTCTCTCCACAGAGCCCACTGCCTGCCCTGCTGGTTATTTCGGAGCACCCAGCTGTCAACGTGAGTGTGTTTAGACTACACTTCACTACACTAACAGTTTTTATCGTGCCTCAGCTCTGACTCCTGTAAGGCAGTCGGGCTCCTGATACCTCTACGGGAGTGAGGCTCTTGTTTGTCAGGTTGAGTTAAATAGGGTTAGGATAGGTCATAAAATAGTGGATTACTAGACCTTTTAGCGGATCATTCAGTCCAAATGGGTTTAGGTGTCAAAGGGTTTTTATAGCTCTTACTGTCTGCAGATGACAGAGGTTAGTTAATGTTTGTATACTGTGTCGATCCAGACAGTGAGAATATAACCATACAGTATTGGGTTTACAGTAATCCACAGTATGCCACGTTTATGTTGATTAGACAAAAATGCTTGTATGTGATTTAAATGAAATGAGACTCTCCGTGTGACATAATAACTGTTTAACTTTGCCAACTGCAGCGTGTACTCATCTGATTATTTCAAGATCTTGGGATATTTTACCCTGTAAATTGACTGAGAACACATACTCATTTACAGCAACGAACTGGGGAATAGTTACATGGGGGATGAATGAGCCAATTGGGAGCTGGGGATGAGTAAGTGCCCATGATGGTGTGAGGGTCAGATTGGGAATTTACCCAGGACACCAGGGTTAACACCTCTACTGTTATGATAACTGCCATGGGATCTTTAGTGACCACAGAGAGTCAAAACATCTGTTTAATGTCCCATCTGAAAGACAGCACCCTACGAAGGGAAATGTCCCCAATAACTGCCCTGGGGCACTGGTATAAATATATATATTTTTGGGGACCAGAAGAAAGAGTGCCTCCTACTGGCCCTCCAACACCATCTAGTCTCCCATTCAGGAACCAACCAGGACCATCCTTGTTTAGCTCCGGCATCAAGCCAGCCGTGGGATGCAGGGTGGTATGCTGCTGGCTCCAGTATCAGCATGTATTCTTTCATGGGGTTTTGACTGACGTCCCCAATAGTTGCCTTGTCTTCTTCCCATAATACCACTGGTCAGCTGGGATGGTTCAGGGAAAAACTAACATACATTCTTTAATAGCTACGGCCCCCTCCCTGTTCGTGGCTCTTTAAGCAATTTTATAGTATTTTGTTTGTTGTTGTTATTTCTCATATTATTAGCTCTGAAAGTTTGTTGTATTCTTACATACAGCCGGAAATAACTTTTGAATATCAGAGCAGTGGTAACTCACCAGCATTTCAACTGACATTCCTGAATTGGATCCTTTGTTCGTACCCCCCAAGGTGATTCCACTTATTCCAGAGGCTGCTCCAAAACACCACCGGCGGAAAAGAGGTATTCAGAGTGGACTTTTAGTCCAACTTAGGAGGCATGCAAACCATCCACCACTTTCAAGTATATTTCTCACTAATGTTCAGTCCCTTGACAATAATGTAGACGAGCTCAGGGTGAGGATCTCCTTCTATAGAGACACCAGTAACATACTCTTTCATGGAATCATGTCTCTCTTGCCAGTACATCGCGCAGACAGCAATGAAGAACTCTCCGGGACAATGAAAGAGTTGTATGTTTCATGATTAACTACTCATGGTGTGATTGTGGTAACGTACAGGAACTCAAGTCCTTTTGTTCACCCGACCTACAATACCTCACAATCAAATGCAGACCGCATTACCTCCCTGGAAAATTCTCTTCAGTCATCATCACAGCCGCGTATATTCCTCATCAAGCCGATACCACGGCTGCTATCAAGGAACTACACTGGAATTTGTGCAAACTGGAAACCGCATGCTGAAAGCCACATTTATTGTAGCTGGGGACTTTAATAGAGCAAGTCTGAAGAAAATGCTACCAAAGTTTTACCAACACATTGACTGTGCTACTCGCGCATCAAAAACTCTGGTCTGCTCAATCAGAATCCATGCTTCAAGATTGTTTTGATCACATGGACAGGGAAATGTTCCGGGTTGCTTCTGAGAATAACATTGATACATAACTGACATGGCGACTGAGTTTATCAGGAAGTGTATCGGAGATGTTGTTCCCACCGTGACGATTAAAACCTATCCAAACCAAAAAACGTGGATAGATGGCAGCATTCGTGCCAAACTGAAAGCGCAAACCACTGCATTTTAACCACTTCAAGGTGACTGGGAATATGGTTGAATACAAACCTTCCGTAAGGCAATCAAACAGGTAAAATGTCAGTACAAAGACAGAGTGGAGTTGCAATTCAAAGGCTCAGACACAAGACCTATGGTGGCAGGGACTCCATACAATCACGTATTATGAAGGGAAAACCAGCCACGCCGCGGACACTGACATCTTGCTTCCAGACAAGCTAAACATCTTCTTCACCCACTTCGATGAAAACACACTGCCGCCCCCGCCGCTTCCCGGGACTGTGAGCTCTCGTTCTCCGTGGCCAGCGTGAGTAAGACATTTAAGCATGTTAAACCTTGAAAGGCTACCAGCCCAGACGGCATCCCTAGCATGTGCAGACCAGCTGGCTGGAGTGTTTACGGACATATTCAATCTCTCTTTATCCAACTCTGCTGTCCCCACTTGCTTCAAGATGTCAAATCAAATCAAATGTATTTATATAGCCCTTCGTACATCAGCTGATATCTCAAAGTGCTGTACAGAAACCCAGCCTAAAACCCCAAACAGCAAGCAATGCAGGTGTAGAAGCACGGTCCACCATTTTTCTTGTACCCAAGAAAGTGAAGGTAACTGAACTAAATTACTTGCCCCATAGCACCCACTTCTATCATCATGAAGTGCTTTAAGAGGCTAGCTAAGGATCATATCTCCTCCACCTTACCCAACACCCTAGACCCACTGCAATTTGCATATCAAATCAAATCCAATTTATTTATATAGCCCTTCGTACATCAGCTGATATCTCAAAGTGCTGTACAGAAACCCAGCCTAAAACCCCAAACAGCAAGCAATGCAGGTGTAGAAGCACGGTGGCTAGGAAAAACTCCCTAGAAAGGCCAATACCTAGGAAGAAACCTAGAGAGGAACCAGGCTATGTGGGGTGGCCAGTCCTCTTCTGGCTGTGCCGGGTGGAGATTATAACAGAACATGGCCAAGATGTTCAAATGTTCATAAATGACCAGCATGGTCGAATAATAATAAGGCAGAACAGTTGAAACTGGAGCAGCAGCACAGTCAGGTGGAAGTTGAAACTGGAGCAGCAGCATGGCCAGGTGGACTGGGGACAGCAAGGAGTCATCATGTCAGGTAGTCCTGGGGCATGGTCCTAGGGCTCAGGTCAGTTGAAACTGGAACAGCAGCATGGCCAGGTGGACTGGGGACAGCAAGGAGTCATCATGTCAGGTAGTCCTGGGGCATGGTCCTAGGGCTCAGGTCCTCCGAGAGAGAGAAAGAAAGAGAGAAGGAGAGAATTAGAGAACGCACACTTAGATTCACACAGGACACCGAATAGGACAGGAGAAGTACTCCAGATATAACAAACTGACCCCAGCCCCCCGACACATAAACTACTGCAGCATAAATACTGGAGGCTGAGACAGCATATCGGCCCATTAGATACACGGATGATGCAATCTCCATCGCACTGCCCTGTCCCATCTGGACAAGAGGAAATACCTATGTAAGAATGCTTTTCATAGACTACAGCTCAGCTTTTAACACCATAGTACCTTCCAAGCTCATCATTAAGCTCGGAGCCCTGGGTCTGAACCCCGCCATGGGCAACTGCGTCCTGTACTTCCTGACAGGCCTCCTCCAGGTAGTGACGTTAGGCAACAACACTTCCATTTCGCTGATCCTCAACACAGGGGCCCCACAAGGGTACGTGCTCAGCCCCCTCATGTACTCCCTGTCCGTCCATGACTGTGTGGCCGTGCACGTCTCCAACTCAATCATCAAGTTTGCAGACAATACAACAGTGGTAGGCCTGATTACCAACAGCAACGAGATAGCCTACGGGGAGGAGGTGAGGGCCATGGCAGAGTTGTGCCAGGAAAATAACCTCTCCCTCAACGTTAACAAAACGAAGGAGCCAATCGTGAACTTCAGGAGACCTCAGAGGGAGCACGCCCCCATCCACATAGACGTGGAGAAAGTGAAAAAGCTTCAAGTTCCTTGGCGTACGGATCACTGACAATCTTAAAGGGTCCACCCACACAGACATTGCGGTGATGAAGGCGGAACAGCTCTTCTTAAACCTCAGGAGGCTGAAGAAATGTGGCTTGGCCCCTAAGACCCTCACAAACTTTTACAGATGCACCATTGAGAGCATCCTGTTGGGCTGTATCACCGCCTGGTACGGCAACTGCACCATCCACAACTGCAGGACTCTTCAGAGGGTGGGTGCGCAACACCGGAGGCACATTGCCTGCCCTCCAGGACCTCCAGGACATCTACAGCACCCGGTGTCACAGGAAGGCCGAAAAGACCATCAAGGACTTGAGCCACGGCCTGTAAACCCGCTACCATCCAGAAGGCGAGGTCAGTACAGATGCATCAAAACTGGGACCAAGATACTGAAAAACAGCTTCAAACTCAAGGCCATCAGACTGTTAAATAGTCACCACTTGTCAGACTCCGCCCAGTACCCTGACCTGAGCTTTAGTCACTAGCTGGCTACCACACAATACTGCACTGTAGAGGCTGCTGCCTACGTGCATTCGGAAAGTATTCAGACCCCTTGACTTTTTCCACATTTGTTATGTTACAGCCTTATTGTACAATTGATTAAATGTGTTTTTCCCCACATCAATCTACACACAATACCCCATAATGACAAATCGAAAACAGGTTTTTAGACATTTTTGCTAATTTATTAAAAAAATACAAACGGATACCTTATTTATTCAGAACCTTTGCTATGAGCCTCAGAATTCAGCTCCGGTGAATCCTATTAACATTGATCTTCCTTGAGATGTTTCTACATCTTGACTGGAGTCCACCTGTGGTAAATTCAGGTGGACTTGGAATTGTCCGTAGAGCTCCAAGACAGGATTGTGTCGAGGCACAGATCTGGAGAAGGTTACCAAAACTTTCTGCAGCAATTGAAGCTCCCCAAGAAAACATTGGCCTCCATCATTCTTAATAAATTTAGAACCACCAAGACTCTTCCTAAAGCTGGCCGCCCGGCCAAACTGCGGAATTGGGGGAGAAAGGCCTTGGCCAGTGAGGTGACCAAGAACCCAATGGTCACTCTGAAAGAGCTCTAGAATCCCTCTGTAGAGATGGTAGAAACTTCCAGAAGGACAACCATCTCTGAGGGACTCCACCAATCAGGCCTTTATGGTAGACTGGGCAGACGGAAGCCCCTCCTTGGTAAAAAGGCACAGCCCGCTTGGAGTTTGCCAAAAGGCACCTATAGACTCTCAGACCATGAGAAACAAGATTCTCTGGTCTGATGAAACCAAGATTCTTTGGCCTGAATGCCAAGCATCACATTTGGAGGAAACCTGGCACCATCCCTATGGTGAAGCATGGTGGTGGCAGCAGTGAATGGGAGACTAGTCATGATCGAGGGAAAGATGAACGGAGCAAAGCACAGAGAGATCCTTTATAAAAACCTGCTCCAGAGGACAACAGGACAACAACCCTAAGCACACAGCCAAGACAACGCAGGAGTGGCATCGGGACAAGTCTCTGAAGTCCTTGAGTGGCCCAGCCAGAGCTCGGACTTGAACCCAATCAAACATCTCTGGAGAGACCTGAAAATAGCTGTGCAGCGACGCTCCCCATCCATCCTGACGGAGTTTGAGAGAGTCTGCAGAGAAGAATGGGAGAAACTCCCCAAATACAGGTGTGCCAAGCATGCGTCATACTGAAGAAGACAACCTTTGGCTGTAATCGCTGCCAAAGGTGCTTCAACAGAGTACTGATTAAAGGGTCTGAAAACTTATGTAAATGTTATTTTTCAGATCTTTTTTTTTTTATAAATGTGCAATCATTTCGGAAAACGAGTTTTTCTTTGTCATTATGGGGTATTGTGTGTAGATTAATGAGGGGGAAAAAACTATTTAATCAATTTTAGAATAAGGCTGTAACGTATTAAAATGTGGAAATAGTCTAGAGGTCTGAATACTTTCCGAATGCACTGTATACTGTGTTCTAGTCAAGGCCTATCCTATTTAACTATATCTGTACATATACTATTCTATCCTACGTATCCTTCGGGTATACTACATATTCTGTCCACACACTATAATGTGTGTCTATAATGTCTATAAATCCCACCATATACAGTGTATTGCGAAAGTATTCACCCCCTTGGCATTTTTCCTATTTTGTTGCCTTATAACCTGGAATTAAAATGTATTTTGGGGGGTTTGTATCATTTGATTTACACAAATGCCTACCACTTTGAAACATACAAGAAATAATAAAAAAAAAACAGAAAAGTTGAGTGCGCAGAACTATTCACCCCCCCCCCCCTCCCCAAAGTCAATACTTTGTAGAGCCACCTTTTGCAGCAATTACAGCTGCAAGTCTCTTGGGGTATGTCTCTATAAGCTTGCCACATCTAGCCACTGGGATCTTTGCCCATTCTTCATGGCAAAACTTCTCCAGCTTCTTCAAGTTGGATGGGTTCCTGCTGGTGTTCAGCAATCTTTAAGTCATACCACAGATTCTCAATTGGATTGAGGTCTGGGCTTTGACTAGGCCATTCCAAGACATTTAAATGTTTCCCCTTAAACCACTCGAGTGTTGCTTTATCAGTATGCTTAGGGTCATTGTCCTGCTGGAAGGTGAACCTCCGTCCCAGTCTCAAATCTCTGGAAGACTGAAACAGGTTTCCCCCAAGAATTTCCCTGTATTTAGCGCCAGCCATCATTCCTTCAATTCTGACCAGTTTCCCAGTCCCTGCCGGTGAAATACATCCCCACAGCATGATGCTGCCACCCCCATGCTTCACTGTGGAGATGTTGTTCTCGGGGTGATGAGAGGTGTTGGGTTTGTGCCAGACATAGCATTTTCCTTGAAGGCCAATAAGCTACATTTTAGTCTCATCTGACCAAAGTACTTCCTTCCATATGTTTTGGGAGTCTCCCACATGCCCTTTTGGCGAACACAACGTGTTTGCTTATTTTTTCTTTAAGCAATGTCTTTTTTTCTGGCCACTCTTCCGTAAAGCCCAGCTCCGTGGAGTGTACTGCTTAAAGTGGTCCTATGGACAGATACTCCAGTCTCCGCTGTGGAGCTTTGCAGCTCCTTCAGGGTAATCTTTGGTCTCTTTGTTGCCTCTCTGATTAATCCCCTCCTTGCCTGGTCCGTGAGTTTTGGTGGGTGGCCTTTTCTTGGCAGGTTTGTTGTGGTGCCATATTCTTTCAATTTTTTAATAATGGATTTAACGGTGCTCCGTGGGATGTTCAAAGTTTCTGATTTTTTTTAATAACCCAACCCTGATCTGTACTTCTCCACAACTTTGTCCTTGACCTGTCTGGAGAGCTCCTTGGTCTTCATGGTGCCGCTTGCTTGGTGGTGCCCCTTGCTTAGTGGTGTTGCCAACACTGGGGCCTTTCAGAACAGGTGTATGTGAACTGAGATCATGTGACAGATCATATGACACTTAGATTGCACACAGGTGGACATTATTTGATGAATTATGTGACATCTGAAGGTAATTGGTTGCACCAGATCTTATTTAGGGGCTTCATAGCAAAGGGGGTGGATACAAATGCATGCACCACTTCTCTGTTTTGTATTCTTTAGAATTTTTTGAAGTAGTTTTTTTTTCATTTCACTTCACCAATTTGGACTATTTTGTGTATGTCCATTACATGAAATCCAAAATAAAAATCCATTTAAATTACAGGTTGTAATGCAACAAAATTGGAAAACGCCAAGTGGGTGAATACTTTTACAAGTGCCTTCAGAAAGTATTTACACCCCTTGACTTTTTCCATATTTTGTTGTGTTACAGCCTGAATGTAAAATTGATTATATGTAGATTTTGTTTTTACACTGACTTGCACACAATACCCCATAATGTCAAAGTGGAATTATGTTTTTTATTTTATTTGTACAAATTAATAAAAAATGAGAAGTTGAAATGTATTGAGTCAGTAAGTATTCAACCCCTTTGGTTATTGCAAGCCTAAATAACTTCAGGAGTAAAACAATCCTTAATATGTCACATAATAAGTTGCATGGACTCACTCTGTGTGCGGTAATAGTGTTTAGCATGATTTTTGTATGACTACCTCATCTCTGTACCCCACACGTACAATTGTCTGTAAGGCCCATCAGTCGAGCAGTTCATTTCACACACAGATTCAACCACAAAGACCAGGGAGATTTTCCAATGCCTTGCAAGGAAGGGCACCTATTGGTAGATAAGTAAAATAAAAAATTAAAATACATTGAATATCCCTATGAACATGTTGAAGTTATTAATTACACTTTGGATGGTGTTTCAATACACCCAGTCACTACAAAGATACAGGAAACCGCTCAGCGATTTCACCATGAGGCCAATGGTGCAACGGTGACTTTAAAACAGTTACAGAGTTTAATGGATGTGATAGGAGAAAACTGAGGATGGATCAACAACATTGTAGTTACTCCACCATTTTAACCTAAATGACAGAGTGAAAAGAAGGAAGCCTGTACAGAATTTAAGTACTCCAAGACATGAATCCTGTTTGTACAAAGTCACTAAAGTAATTCTGCAAAAAATGTGGCAAAGCAATTCACTTTTTGTCCTGATTACAAAGTTTCATGTTTGGGACAAATCCAATACAACACATTACTGAGTACCACCATCCATATTTCCAAGCATAGTGGTGGCTGCATCATGTTATGAGTATGCTTGTAATCATTATGGACTGGGAAATTCTTCAGGATAAAAAAAAGTAACTAAATGGAGCTAAGCACGGGCTAAATCCTGGTTCAGTCTGCTTTCCAACAGACACTGGGATATTAATTCACCTTTAAGCAGGACAATAACCTAACACACAAGTCCAAATCTACACTGGAGTTGCTTACCAAGAAGACAGTGAATGTTCTTGAGTGACCGAGTTACAGTTTTGACTTAAATCTACTTCAAAATCTATGGCAAGTCTTGAAAATGGTTGTCTAGCAATGATCACCAACCAATTAATTCCATTCGTTTACTTTTGTAGATATGTGTGTATTGTTGTGTATTGAAGAGATATTATTGCACTGTTGGAGCTAGGAACACAAGCATTTTGCTACACCCGCAATAACATCTGCCAAATATGTGTATGTGACCAATAGCGTTTGATTGGATTTTGAATTCCCACTTTTTCTCTCTTGCTGGAATCAGTTTAAAGGAAAAAAGCCAGATTGGAAAGATGTTTTTTTTTTTTTTTGAAACGAGGATATAAATACCAGTTCTTTGATTCTGTCTGCCTCCGTCTCCGATATTTATTTTCATTGTTTGTCTAGGAATGTGGGCAACAACAATCATTTATGTTCATCCAGTGTTCATCCATTCCGAGAAGGAATTTCATCTTCAGCCGTCTGAGGGCTGTTTTTATTTTTAAGGAGCGAGCTGGTAGGGGGAAATAAAACAATGGAGGTATTCTCTGACTCCCAATGCCCATGTGCCCAGTTCAACCACCAGCCAAGATCTTGCATGCTTCTCTCTGCCAGGCTTGACTTGACCAGTCTGTCACCCTTAGTGCCACCAGTGGCACAGTCAGTGCCAGTGTAAATATGGTTAACAGAGATGCATTTGTCATATCCTGCTGTTAAACAGTGCCAAAGAAGGGCTCATTGACCATGGCACATGCCGTGGGAAAGACTGTGGGGCTTCCCATTGTTTGTTTGAGCCTAAATCTAACTTTTCTGCGTTGAAATGTGAGCTAAAAGGGGGTATTTTGTGTATTCAGAGATTGTGTGCCATCTGACATGAGTATTTTTGTGTATGTGTGTGTTCAGGGTGTGTGTGTGACCGCGGTGGATCAGTGCTGGAGTTGTGTGATGCGTCAGGGCGCTGCATCTGTCGTGATGGTGTGGAGGGTGAGAGATGTGACCGCTGTCGACCAGGGCACCACTCATTCCCTAACTGCCAAGGTGAGAAACCTGTCGCCCACCTCCCTCTCACCAAACCACACCTCAAATAGCATGTGTCTTCTGCATTGTATCTTTGTGTTTGTTCAGAGTGTGTGTGCGACGGCAGTGGTTCGGTGCTGGAGATGTGTGACGCATCAGGGCGCTGCGTATGTCGTGGAGGGGTGGAGGGCGAGAGATGTGACCGCTGTCGACCAGGTTACCACTCCTTTCCTAACTGCCAAGGTGAGAAACCTTTCCCTCTCATGAAACCACAACTGAAATAGATCAACAATTGTCATCCTCTTTGAAGTTCATTTTACCACGTAACATGACCTCACGAAAGTTCAAGTTGTTTGAAAATCAATTGTTTTGTTTAATTGTTGACAAAAATCAATCAACCTGTAGTTGATGTAAACCGTAAAAACTTTCCCACCACTTCAGTGTGCCGCTGTGACGGTGCAGGTGTGACTGACAGGGTCTGTGGGCCCAGCGGACAGTGCCGTTGCCGTGTCAACTACTTCGGAAGTCAATGTGACCAGTGTGCCCCTGGTTACTATGGATACCCAGACTGTGCCTGTACGTGTTTTAATCCTCTTGTTTTGGCCGCACCCATGGGAGGGCTACTGTATTGCAGACACTGATATGCCCACAGTGACCTTTCCATGACCTTGCTGTTGCTGCTGTTTGAAAAACCGATGGGCATAATCTCACAGGGCTTAATGTAGCCTCCTCTTCAGCTCTGTAGAGCTACATACCTTGATTCACCCACAATAACATGTAAATCCCAACACTCATTCACACTCATTTACCCAGTAGAAATATAATCTAATCTAGTCATTCTATTTCTATTCTTGACCCAGGGTTGTTTGAACAAAACAATACTCAGAAAGCAACGGCAAACTTGGCCCACTCCAGTATGTCGGAGACATTTGATGTGAATGCTAAGCCATATCATTCTCACATGAGACATCTCACAGTCCCTCTCCATCTCTCTCTCTCCCTAGCCTGCCAGTGTTTAGGGGAGGGTTCCTATGACTCCATGTGTAACCAAGTATCAGGCCAGTGTCTGTGTCGCCCTGGGGTGGTGGGACAGCAGTGTGATCGCTGTGCCGGGTCAGGCTTCCGCTTCCCTCAGTGTTCAGGTAACCTCCCTGCCTCACTAGACACTTTCTTTCTTTTCTATTATCCGTTCATATTATTGTGCTTTATTTAGACAGGTTAGAATTAGAGGGAGAGGGTGGACACAGAGATCGAAACCATGGTCTCTGGGGTCAGGACATACAGTCGGAAGTTTACATACACTTAGGTTCGAGTCATTAACACTCGTTTTTCAACCACTCCACAAATTTCTGGCAAGTCGGTTAGGACATCTACTTTGTGCATGACACAAGTCATTTTGCCAACAATTGTTTACAGATAGATTATTTCACTTATAATTCATTGTATCACAAGTCCAGTGGGTCAGAGGTTTACATACACTAAGTTGACTGTGCCTTTAAACAGCTTGGAAAATTCCAGAAAATGTCATGGCTTTAGAAGCTTCTGATAGGCTAATTGACATAATTTGAGTCAATTGGAGGTGTACCTGTGGATGTATTTCAAGGCCTACCTTCAAACTCAGTGCCTCTTTGCTTGACATCATGGGAAAATCTAAATAATTCAGCCAAGACCTAAAAAAATATTTGTAGACCACAAGTCTGGTTCATCCTTGGGAGCAATTTCCAAATGCCTGAAGGTACCACGTTTATCTGTACAAACAATAGTATGCAAGTATAAACACCATGGGACCACGCAGCCATCATACCGCTCAGGAAGGAGACGCGCCTTGTCTCCTAGAGATTAACGTACTGTGGTGTGAAAAGTGCAAATCGATCCCAGAACAACAGCAAAGGACCTTGTGAAGATGCTGGAGGAAACGGGTACAAAAGTATCTACATCCACAGTACAACGAGTCCTATATCGACATAACCTGAAAGGCCGCTCAGCAAGGCAGAAGCCACTGCTCCAAAACCACCATAAAAAAAGCCAGACTACGGTTTGCAACTGCATATGGGGACAAAGATCATACTTTTTGGAGAAATGTCCTCTGGTCTGAAGAAATAAAAATAGAACTGTTTGGCCATAATGACCATCGTTATGTTAGGAAGAAAAAGGGGGAGGCTTGCAAGCCGAAGAACACCATCCCAACCGTGAAGCACAGGGGTGGCAGCATCATGTTGTGGGGGTGCTGCAGGAGGGACTGGTGCACCTCATAAAATAGATGGCATCATGAGGAGGAAAATTATGTGGATATATTGAAGCAGCATCTCAAGACATCAGTCAGGAAGTTAAAGCTTGGTCGCAAATAAGTCTTCCAAATGGACAATGACCCCAAGCATACTTCCAAAGTTGTGGGGAAATGGCTTAAGGACAACAAAGTCAAGGTATTGGAGTGGCCATCACAAAGCCCTGACCTCAATCCCATAGAACATTTATTGGCAGAACTGAAAAAGAGTGTGCGAGCAAGGAGGCCTACAAACCTGACTCAGTTACACCAGCTCTGTCAGGAGGAATGGGCCAAAATTCACCCAACTTATTGTGGGAAGCTTCTGGAAGGCTACCCAAAACATTTGACCCAAGTTAAACAATTTAAAGGCAATGCTACCAAATACTAACTCAGTGTATGTAAACTTCTGACCCACTGGGAATGTGATGAAAGAAATAAAAGCTGAAATGAATCATTCTCTCTACTAGTGTTCTGACATTTAACAAAGTAAAGTAGTGATCCTCACTGACCTAAGACAGGGAATTTTTACTGGGATTAAATCAGGAATTGTGAAAAACTGAGTTTAAATGTATTTGGCTAAGATGTATGTAAACTTCTGCCTTCAACTGTATGTGGTAGAAACCGGGTGTGTTCCCACAAGACCACGGGCTCTATACTCTAGACACTTTGATTGGCTACCTGTAACCTAAACCGTCTTTGTGATGTGGAGATAGAGGTGGTCCTAAGATGTGGCATCCCCACGGGAGATGGTTGTGTTTCACAGGGGGGTGTTGTCACAATGTGGTTTATTCAATGTTTAAAATGTATTAGTGTGGAGATTGTTTTCATATCCAGCCTAGTGGTACAGGTTTACTTCAAGTCCAGACCTTGCTAACAAAGTACTGTTCTGTAAATGTATGCTTAGAGCAAAGCTGTCTGTCCTCTTTATAAAATTAGAATTTGGGTGAAGTTTTACAGTTCTGCAATTGATTGCTTTTGGGAGTGTTCTGTACTTATTACATTAGCACACTTGCCACTTAGTTACATTTGGTGCCCAGTTGATACATATAGAGCAGGAGGTCAGGAGGTCAGGAGGTCTAAATCAGTCCCTGTGTTAGAGGGGAACAATGAAAACATTCAGTGGAACTGGCTTTGAGGTCCAGAGTGGAGTTTGAGGGGAAAAGATTCATGTCGTAGGTTGAGGGGAAAACATTTACATTGTTTCTTCCAGCCTCCATCACCCAGTGTAACCCAGCAGGGTCAGAGGTCAGCACAGCAGATCCACAAACGGTACGTAGCCTATGCCTCCCACAACATGGCTGACTGAGAAATCTTTACTTTACTTTATGAGATGTATTTGCCTTCCCCAACATGGCAAACTCTCAGCCTCTTTTATCTGGATTGTTTTAGTAGCTGAGGCAATGGGAGTACCTGCAGTCATAAAACAAGGGCCTGTGATCATCAGTTGGTGTGTTCACATGTGTCTATTCCACAGAAGGTTGGTGGCAACTTAATTGGGGAGGACGGACTCACAGTATTGGCTGGAATGGAATAATGTGTTTGATACCATTCCATTCAATCCATTCCAGCCATTATTATGCGCTGTCCTCCCCTCAGCAGCCTCCTGTGCTCTATTCACATTCCTACATCTGATAACAGTATTTCTAAACCCCGTATCCGGTAATGTTTACAAGGAAGTGTTTTTTTTTTTTACCTCCCACTGGAAATGACAATTAACTGTAATCAAAAGAGGAAAAGCGACTTCCTTCCATTAAAAGAAAATAACGAAACACGGCCTGGCTGTATCAATGCTCCAGTAACGCAGGATTTCCAGAAGCTGATTTGACAATTTTTCTTCCTTGGGAGTTTGCTTGTGTGAAATGTTGAGTTGGAAAGGAAACGTCATTAACATTGTGAATAGTTATTGAAATGTATTACACAACTGGAACAATTGGATTTAGGTTAAGTGTAATCTTTTGTTTTAGGGTTTTGTTCCACATTAAAGCTACTACTTTTTAAACAGTGTTCTCCAATATGCTGTAAGTAAGTAAATAGCCTTGTCTCAGCCAGGACAGCCTGTAAGGTAGAAGCCTATCTCTGGTTTCTGAAGCTTGATACGCCAGTACACCGCCTGGACAGGACACTAGTCTGTGGCAAGGCCTTACACCAATCCTTCTCCTTAATGCTGAGTACCAAGCCAATACTGTGTCTCCATGTGATGCTGAGTCAAGTATCCATCTCTAAATCATTCCAAGCTGTCTGCTTCATAACATACTGTTCCCGAGGCACCTCCAGTGCCAAAAGAAGGGACTGTTAGATTGTCTCTGAGGGAAAAACATACTTTGACATTTGCTGGCATTTAAGCTGATGTTAGCATTTGCGTTGACTCTTTTCTACATTACTATGTCTGTCTGTCTATGTGGGTCGTCCTGACACAGGGTTCCTGTGGCTGCCTGCCCAACGTGGAGGGAACACTGTGTGACATGTGTAAACCTCTCTACTGGAACCTGGCGACAGAGAACCCCAGCGGCTGTATAGGTTGGTGACCTACATGTGACCCCAACCGACTGAAGCCTCGTCCCATTCTATGTGTTGTAGCCAGTTTTTCTAGTGTTCATGAATAGACTAGTTGGATATTTTTTATATTTTTTTTATTTTTTTATTTCACCTTTATTTAACCAGGTAGGCTAGTTGAGAACAAGTTCTCATTTGCAACTGCGACCTGGCCAAGATAAAGCATAGCAGTGTGAGCAGACAACAAAGAGTTACACATGGAGTAAACAGTTAACAAGTCAATAACACAGTAGAAACCAAAGGGGGAGTCTATATACAATGTGTGCAAAAGGCATGAGGAGGTAGGCAAATAATTACAATTTTGCAGATTAACACTGGAGTGATGAATGATCAGATGGTCATGTACAGGTAGAGATATTGGTGTGCAAAAGAGCAGA